>NW_024535895.1:0-9992 GCF_016097555.1 Gigantopelta aegis
CCAATTATTTATAATAAATGATACATGGCATACTTCTCACATCCCACAAACAGGATAGCATACACGACGTCCTTTGATGGATCCTTGGTTGGGACGAGAAATAATCAAACGGGCCTACTGAGGAGGATCGAACCTTCAGCAAATGGAACCTCAGACAGACGTTCTTGCTACGTTATCCCGGTCATTTGGGGACAAGGACTTTTATATGTAAAATCCGATTTTTTTTTTCCATTTGAGCGGAACTCTCAATCCTGCGTGGGGGGATTGTCCGATACCCCGATCCCCCCCCCCCTCCCCCCCCCCCCCCCCCCCCCCCCTGGCTACGGGCCTGACATGGAACTTAATATGTTTGCTTCAAACATTCAAACGAAGTATCTTATGACTGGTACC
Source organism: Gigantopelta aegis (assembly GCF_016097555.1). Classification (NCBI taxonomy): domain Eukaryota; kingdom Metazoa; phylum Mollusca; class Gastropoda; order Neomphalida; family Peltospiridae; genus Gigantopelta; species Gigantopelta aegis. The sequence continues at coordinate 391 of NW_024535895.1, forward strand.
TTATGACTGCGCATAATAAACCCTCATGAGTTTATAATAAAGATACCATCCTGAGTTTGTAGCTATATTATCAAGCTGTCGGCTAGTCTAATATGTTATAGGCTAAATAAAACTTACATCTTTCTTAAGCCCTGTTCTCATGCAGAAATTTACTCATATAGTATATTTGCGTATGGATTATAAATAGACCCGTGAGCAAAAGTATATTTACTTTGCGTTCACATGTGGCAATTGTAGCAGGTGCAATTTGATATAAGCATAGCTCAGTTTTGTTCAAAACATCACGCCGGACGGGTGTGAAATCTGCATTTACTTTTTTACTCATATGAGCAAATAACAAATCTGTTCTCATGGCAAGATTTGCGTATCTAGTAAATTTAGTTATACGCAAATATACTTTTGCATGACCTCTGCTGGTCGTGCAAATAAAATACATGAGTAAATATAAACCCGTAAGCAAATGCGTTCTCATGACAGATATACTCACCGTAAGTATATTTACTTACGGGTTTATATATAGTCACGTAAGTAAACGACGGCATGAGAACAGGGCTTTAGGTTAAATAAGCTTCATTTTAAAATTATTGAATAAATTACCATTTTGCCATTTTATTTGGTGAGAACATCAGGGGAATAGCCCCATTTTAAACCCGGTGTACGGCTCAAACCCTCCCCTCGATTTCCCTTGGTATGACCTGGTAATACTTGCCCGGCCATTCATTCCCTTGGCCAAAGTATCCCTCCACTCCCAAACCCCTTCAATTCGGGTTGCCAAATACCGGATTTTAAATAAGTCATACCTAAATGCATGGAGCAATTTGTAAAGGGGGCATTGCTTAAACTTTTTGATTTTGAAACACACGTTGCTGCCTTTGGATGATGTATTTTTTAAGGGGGGGTTTTTTGGGGTTTTTTGGGGGGGGGTTTTTTAAATTGTTCTTTTTGGGTTTTTTGTTGGTTTTTCTTTTTTGTGGTTGTGGTTTTGGGTTATGATTATTTTTGGTTGTTGTTTTTTTTTTTTTTTAAAAAAAATTTGTTTTTTTTAAATTGTTTTTTGCCCTTTTTTGTTTTTTAACTAAATTTTTTGTTTTTTTTTTTTTGGTTTTTTTTTTTGGGTTTTTTTTTGGTTTTTGGTTTAGGTTGTTTAAGGTGGTTTTTTTGTTTTTTTATTTTGGTTTTTGGGTTTTCCGGGGGAAATTTTTATAAAGTCTTTTGTTGTAATTGGGGGTTTTTTTTGTTTTTTTTTTTGGGGTGTTTTTTAAATGTGGTAATTTGTTTTTAGAAATTCCTTTTTTTTTTTTTTTTTGGGTTAATTAGTTTTTAAGGGTTAAAAAAGGGGTTTTTCCCTTTTAATTTTTTTTTATTTGTTTATGTTTGGTTTTTTTTGGGGAAAAAAATTTGTTTGGAAAGCCTTTGTTATTTTTTTTGTGTTTTGGGAAATTTTGGAGTTTTTGGTTTGGAAATTGGTTTGGGGATTGTTTTTTTTTTTTGGTGGTTTTTTTTGGAATGGGAAAAATTCCTCCCCTTTTTTTTTTGTTTTGTTTTTTGGGGGGGGGGGGGGTTTTTTTTGTCCTTTGGGAACTTCCCTTCGGTTGCGCAATGTCCCTTTTGACACGCGAACTCGTGTGACTTGTACATCGGTGGATTCTGTTGTCTTTCTTGGGGTTTTGGTGGCGTGCTAGATGCTGAAATCCTCGGCTTGTATACCTTCATGTTGGTGCCGTTAACCTTCGACTTCAAGACCTTAGAACTGTCTGTTTGTCTGACTTCGTACAGGCCTTGACCGACACTCTTTGTTACGATGTACGGTCCATTCCACGGATCCACGCTCTTGCCACCCTTCCGGTCTGCACGTCTGGACTTGAATACCAGGACGAGGTCTCCTTGCGTAAATGAGGTCTTCCTTGAATGGAGTTTCTGGTAGTCGCGCTGTTGGCGGTCCTGTGCCGTGGTGATATTGTCCGAGGCTGTTGGGTAAACAATATCCTGAACGTGACTAATCGACTGGAGGCGAGCTTGCAGAGACGTTGATTCATAATCCTCAGCGGGTTCCTCCATCTCTTAGTCTTGGGTGTCACCTCAATGTCCACGGGGAGGACTGCATTCCGACCATACATCAGATAGAAGGCACTAAACCCTGTAGACTTCTGACGACTTGTGTTGAAGGCGAACAGGACGCCAGGTAAAGCCTTCGGCCACTCTTCGTTCCTTCCTTCTAGCACCTTCAGTAGAGATGTCTGAATGGTCCTGTTGTTTCTCTCTACAAGTCCATTCGCCTGGGGATGATAGGCACTGGTGATCCTTTGCTGTACACCAGTTAGTGCATGCAGTTCTTCTGAGACCTTGTTGACGAACTCTCTGCCTTGGTCATTAAAGGGATATTCCTGAGTTTGCTGCAATTTTTAAGATGTTATTGATTAACATACACATTTTAACGATTGTAATTACATATCAAATATATTTTTCTGCATAAAACATTAGTGGCTGGATATTAAACGTGTTTCTGATCGTTCTAATATTTGTATTAGGTTAAATTTCATCTTATTTCCTAAAATATAGTTTTTTTCGTACGTACGAAATTATTTGCAGACAAAATCCAGTTTGGGCTTCTTAGAAATATTAAGACGACCAGAAACACATTAAATATACAGACACTGATATTCTAAACAAGAAAATATATTTAATATGCAAGTTTAATCGTATAACTATTTTATTAGTCGGAAACATCTTACAATGCAGCAAACTCAGGAATGTCCCTTTAATCTGGACTCTGGGTACACCATGTCGACATATAGTCTCATAGATGAAAACTGCAACGCTCTTCGCCGTTTTGTTCTGCAGAGGTTTCGCTTCAATCCACTTAGTGAAGTTTCGGTGAGAAGATTAGGATGTGTTGCTTGCAATGAGCTCACACACAAGCAAGTATATGGTAGTGTTTGATGGCGTCCTACCAGGCTACCTGATCAACTATTAAGTATAATGCTAGAAGAAGAATAGTTTATTTAAGTGTCAAGCGTATATGAAATAAAGCGCATGTTTACACAATAAATGAAAACACACAGGCATTATTATTGACTTATGAGCCACTGTTAAAACTGTACATACAAATGGTAATAATAAAACATATACATATATGAACATTCACCATACGTAAGCAATACGTATTCAATTAGGCCATATATATAGTTATTTGATTCCCTCGTTTACGGAATTTTTTGTGATATAAATAAACATAATTGTAGCTCATGCCACACTATAGCATAAACCAAAGCGCTTGTATCCACATTTGCATTCATAAACAAACATTTCAAAAAAAAAAAAAATTCATATTTAAATTTTGTTTTAGTTATTATTGTTATTTTTTATTTATTTTAGTCTTTAAATTAGAGAATATTGGACTTGTCTGTCAATCGTCAATCTGCTACTATATATACTAGTATATAGTACTATATATATGTATGTTATATATATATATTTCAAGGACACTGATTAATAATCTGCACGAAATTTTAATTTATTCACTTGCCATTAATGTTACTGTAGTATAGAATTATATCAATAACAAATAATATTCATAATATATCACATGCTCTATATTACATCTTACACATGGAGATAAATCGTTCTGCATTAATATACTGGGGGAGTGATTTGAGCCTGGGGAGTGATTTGAGCCTGCAAGGGGGGAGTGATTTGAGCCTGAGGGGAGTGATTTGAGCCTAGGCCCAAATAACTCTAGAGTGATTTGAACCTAGGTTCAAACCACTCTAGAGTGATTTGAGCCTGGGGAGTGATTTGAGCCTCCTACACCGGTTTAAAATATGGCTTTTGCCCCCCCCCCCCCCCCCCCCCCCTTACAGATTGTGCTCCCTCCCCTTCCCCAACTCCAGATATCGTTCCTACGGGCCTGATTCTAATGTTTTATATACCATAGCTCAAATTTCATATATATCGTTTAATTTTATTCCAAATACCGAATCAAATTTTAAATAACTTGGTAAAAAGAAATCCCGACAAGAATCCTGAATGTAATCTGTATAATGCTTTATAAATATTTAAATCATGTTAAATACAATAAATATCTGCATACATACACGCGCGCACACATTAATATTATTTCAGCCTATATCCGATATTTATTGCGTACGAATCCGAACCGATGGTTTGTCAGGTGTTAACAACCAAATATTTTTTATTTCGTGATAAGCAATAATTCACAAATGTCTCCAATAAGTCTTGTTGGATGTCGACAGAATTTTCGGGTTCCCTACTGATAGAATAATTAATCATGGAGATATTCACATTCCTATTGCGTGGCCTTCCCATTGTCTATGCCCCCCGCTCAACTTGTCCACAGGTCTATTTTTGCGAGATCTCGCGTGAGTTCGCGGTTTGCGTCCTCAAGTTACCCCGCAACGGGCACATGCGCAGTGGAATGTGAAAGAGGTCTATTGGAAAATGAGGGACAAACTATATGGCCAACTGTTAACATTAATAAACAATAAACAAAGTGGAAGACAAAGCAGGGTCACGTGAAGTCTTTCCCACTCCTGGTTACAGTCGCGAGAGACACACTCGGCATTCAAGCTACTAACTTCTCTTCAGAAAGGGTGAATTCCACAGGCACAAACGTTATAACCGACAAACGACACTCTCTGTCTCGCCAAAATGCAGAGTACTCATATGAGGATATAAAAACGCTGATCTTATCCTATCCACACTGAATCGATAATTAAGTCGGTCAATAAACATTGCTTGACTTAACGAGTATATATTTTGTTTTAATTTTTTGGATTCTGTTTTTGTATGTGCGAAGAATATCCACTGGTATTTAGTTTTGATCTCCGATTGGTGATGAGTGTTAATTTTCACTTGAATTATTTTGTGATCTAATTAAAAGCCAATAAATGATCACTTCCAAGATATTATCTCGTGTTAGTTCAACTGTTCAACCTATGTACACATTAGTACTGGTTTTCTATTTAGGGCGCTTTATTATTTAAACTTCAACCTTGTGTAATCATGTTAATCACCGTACGTATCGCTTAACCACAGTTTCCGGCCTATCCCGCGAGTCGGTCTATTTTGGTACGGTTTGTTTATAACGAAGTCTGCGCACACGCGAACTTTGACATCGGAATAATTGCGTACTGGAATTGCAACACCGTAACTCACAGATGACAAAATGAGAAAAAAACGGGTAAGAATTAACTTTTTTAAAGGTTGAATAATACACAACACTCATTTTGCATTGTAGATTCACTCTAAATAACGTACAACCTCAATGTACACACCTTAATAAGCAGCAATCATCACCGACAGAGCTCAGCTTCCAAACGTCGTCTGCCTGCGTGTGAAAGTCACGTGATAATCACGTGACAATCAAAGCCCGCGTAAGGGAAAAAAAAAAAAAAAAGTATGGAAGCTCATGTTGGCCAACTGCATCAAATACCAAATAAATAATTTTAAAAATCAGGATGTTTGTTTGGATATGGTTTAAAGAATAATTTAAAAAGATGAAAAAAAGAAATAAAAGTAAAAAATTATCATTTATTAAACACAACTGAATATTTATTTCAAGCAAGATGGTAGTCAAATGTTTCTAAATTGTTTCAGGTTCCTAAAAAGATTGAAAAAAAGAGAAAAAGATCATACAAACCTGAGACCTTAATTGTAGCATGGAAAGCAGTTGAAAATGGCATGTCTATGTACAAGACATCAACAGTTTTTGGTGTACCAAAACAAACTCTTGGTGATAGAAAATCAGGAAAGTACGTGACCCCCTACGATTTGGTACAGGAGAACGACCAATGTTTGACGAAGCTCACGAAAGAAACCTGGTGAATCATATCACCTATCTGTCCTCGTTGGGATACGGTTATTCAAGGGCAGAAGTGATTAGCTATCGATTATGCTCACTTCCTCTCTCTTTTGCCAGGTGATAAATCCCTCTCCAATGGGTGGTTTTGTCGATTTTTGGCGAGATGGCCTGAATTGCAGTTGCTTCGACCGAGAAGCACAGAGATACATAGGGCAAAATGCGCTACACCTGAGGCATTCAAACATTATTTCTCTGAACTTAAAAATGTGATGGAAAAATATGGCTTAATTAACAAACCTCACTGCATCTATAATGTAGACGAGACTGGGATTAACTGTCAACATAAACCAGGTATGGTAGTCTGTCTGAAAAAAAGCAAGCCAGCAGCTGTAGTAAGTTCAAGATCATCAACAGCAACTGTCATTGCATGTGGAAATGCTATCGGCACCTTTGTTCCACCATTTATAATATTTAAAGGCAAGAGGATATCTGCAGACCTATCACAGAACTGCACAGATGGTACTACAGTCCGCATGTCAGACACAGGCTGGTCCAATAACAATCTGTTTATGGACTTTTTACAAAATCACTTTCTGAAATACTGCATGGGTTCTGATTCGGACCACAAATTACTAATGTATGATGGCCATGCTAGCCATATTAATATTCCATTGATTGAGTGGGCAAGAGAACACAAGGTAATACTGTTTGTTTTGCCACCTCACACAAGCCATTTGACCCAGCCACTAAATGTTGGATGATTCGGCCCATTTAAGCGATTACTGTACTCCGAATGTGCGAGTATCATGAGAGAAAAAAATGACACAGGCCATTACAAAGTACGACTTAGGTGAAATCATCTGCAAAGTGTACCCAAAGGCCCTCTCTCATCAGAACTTAGTTTTCGGAAGACTGGGATCTATCCTGTAAATGCAGAAGTTATTGACAAGAACCAGCTGACCATGTCATCTCTTTTCACAGGCAAGTCTCCAGACACCAGACCAAATGAAATGGACACATTTTTTGAAAACATCGATCCATTGAAACACCTCACTGAAAAAACAACGAAAAAAGGTATGAACCTGTAACAACTGGAGGAACAGCCATTTCTGAAAGCCCTCTTTACCAAAAACTGAAATGCCTGCAAAAGTGTGCAACACCAGCTGCAGATCCTGTTCCATGCACAAGTACAGAAAAGAAAGTTTGTTCCAAGGAAACAGTCGTTGCTGACAGCGACAGTGATGTGGAAATCAATGATGACGAAAAATGCTGTGTCTGTGAACTGTTTGAACCAGCTGAGCTGAAAAATCTTTATTGTGTTGAATTAGTCAATTGGGCACAATGTGAAAATTGTAACCACTGGGTGCATCTGAAATTTTGCATGAAGCAAAGGGTTGTGAGAAGTCACACAACGTTTTTGTGCCCACACTGTCTGGAAGAATAGATCATGTGAATATACAGTTTGTAAATGTGTTCAAATGTTACTTTATTTACGATTTCAAGTTCATCTGGTTCTGTTTTTCACCATGAATTTAGGCCCCACGTGGTGCTCCATACATTTTACAGACCGACAATTAGACTGGTACACTTTCTAAAAATAGACCGACAACTGAGAGGATTGCACAAAGTGTCAACATCTGACCAGGTAGGGATTGTGTTTTTACATAGATATAAACAGATAAGATTTCAAAGATTTGTTGGTTTATTTTAACAGTAGTATAACCAAGGCTGTTAATGATTCTGGTACATTGGATGTAGACTGCAACTGCGCGTGCGGAGAGGCTTTTTATTGTTAATAGACCGGAAACTGAGTACTCCAGGATACTACCAGTGCAGTGGATATTTATATTTATTACCCTCCTGGTGAAGATATAGCGGTGTCGTACAAATTTCTTACGCACCACCAGGTGCGTATTACAAACTGTATTTTGATTTGTCAACAGGGAACAGAGTCAATTTCGATTGGTTGGACAGCGACCTTATTAGCATAATGGGACTATTTTTTCATTCATAATTAATGTCAAGGTCAGTAACATCCACAACTTTTACTACAAATGTCATTCACCGATTCAGCAATGTCATTCATTAAAAGTTGATGTAAACTGGACCGCGCGAGAAATATTTTTAAATAAAAAATAAAAATAAAATAATGAACAGAACAATAATTAAACATATTTATTTTATTTATTATGTGGATTTTTGGTCTACAAATTGTTATTGTCAGTTGTGATTTGTGAATTCATCATTATTAAGGTCTACGACAGTCACTTTTTGGACCCTTGTTTTGGCTTCGTACACAATAAATGAAACATATCCAACGTTAATGTTTTCATATGATATATTTGACAAAAGGTAGTTTTTTTTATTTTTTTAAACTTAAACTTAATATTTTTTGTAGAATTATGAAAAAGTAAAATATACCGACCTGTAAACAGCGTTGTTTGCTTGTTGTACAAATTTAACAGGGGTCAAGGTTAGTAGTCCAGTTTTTATTTTAATGTGGCGATGCATTGTAATAACATAGCTAATTTTGAATTTGAATGACGTCAGAATTCCAATGACGTCACATTGCACCTCCTTACAATAACCACAAACTGGGTACATGACGTTTCCGTTTTAAGAATGCTGGAAAAAATCCAATGCAAAATTCCTATTGAATTTGTTTTTTTTTCGAACATTACTGAAGCACCTGAATGTGTTTGAAGAAAATTCTGTGATTAAAAAATTGTACCTTTTACGAAATATGGATTTCAAGTGAAATTACGGTAAGATATGCTATATTTATTGTGTACAAAGCCAAAACAAGGGCGCAAAAAGTGACTGTCGTCGACCTTGAAGTAATAAGTTAAATAACTTTAGTTTTCCCGTGAACTCAGCTGCTTTTGCAAGCTACACGTTTTTAACTGCAAAAACACTTGTTATTCTCTTATTGGTTGGATTTTTGGTCAACAAATTGTTATTGTCAGTTGTGATTTGTGAATTCATCATTATTAGCATAACCAGTGGCGTAACGGGAACATTTGTTTCTTGGGGGCGTTTTGTTAAAATATGGAATTATGCATTAGTTTTACCCATTTTTCACCCAATTTGAAAATAAACATATATTTATGCATGTACCTTACAGCTTTCTTTAAATTAAAAAAAGAAACCCCGATGGAAATTTATGGGGAAGTACGTCTACACCACTCCCCTGAAAACGTCACTGAGAAGTAGCAGAAGTACAACGAACTATTTCTCAATGCGGCGGTATGTGGTCGTGCACCGGCTAGTTATGTAAATCAACATCCGGTCTTGAAATGCAAAATTGATTGATTGATTGATTGATTTTTCATAATTTGCGTGATTTAAAGGAGGGTAATAAATAAAATACCACACTCGTTTTCGCTAGATATCATTTTCGTTCGGTCAGATACGTTTGGGAAGTTCACTCGTTTCGTAAAAATGATATCTAGCGAAAACTCGTATAGTATTCTATATTGTCTTTCTAATTTCCTTCACTGAGCTGAATATTCCTTCGTGAACTGCATCTGATACACTTGATTATTCTCCAAGGTATTCGAGATTCGAAATTCGATTCGATTCGAACATTTTCGAATATTCGATTCGAACGGAAAATCGCAGGGCCCTAATATTAGGCTAACCCAGCAGTGGCGTAGGAAGCTGCCAAAAGGGCGGGGGGACACACACACCTATATATATATATATATAATATTTATCATATAATATCTTACATTTTCAGTGCAATCAAAGTATGTGATATTTTTCACATCACATACTTTAA
>NW_024535896.1:0-15560 GCF_016097555.1 Gigantopelta aegis
CAGGGTGAGTGGTACCCTTCGTTATTTAATAAACTCTGTTTATTCACCACTTATGGCCCCCGTTCCTAAAAAAACCATGTTGGGAGAATTCGGCCCCAGACATTTTTTTACTTTTTCAAAAATATTTGGGCTAGGACTAAAAGAAATTTCCCAAATGCTCACGGAGGGAAATACATCGAACATGCTTTGTGTTCACATCCATTTTTATTTGAGGGTTTTGGATATGGATGCAAACCAATATCAATGTTTTCACCCTAAGTTGGATTTGTTGAGGTTTTCCTCTATATACCACTTCCAAGGGTTCTCATTCAAAAGGTGCACCCCCGTGAGTGTTAACCCATTCGTTTTAAAAAAACTTGGTTTATTCACCCACTTAGGCCCACCGTTCCTAAAAAAACCTGTTGGGAGAATTCGGCCCCAAGACATATTTTTTACTTTTTCCAAATTTTGGGTCAGACTGAAAAGAAATGTTCCCAGAAATTCCTCAGCAGGAAATACATACGATACATGCATTTGTGTTCACAATCTATATCTTTCATTTGGAGGGGTTGTTGGATATGGATGTCAGAACACAAACAATGTTTTCACCGCTATGTGTGGATTGTATTGAGGTTTTAACCTCATAATACCTACTTCCAAATGGGTTCTCATCAAAGGGTGCACTGGCACCTATGTGAGTGGTACCCATTCGTTATTTTAATAAAAACTGTGTTTATTCGACCACTTATGGCCCACCGTTCCTAAAAAAACTCATGTTGGGAGAATTCGGCCCAAAGACATATTTTTCACTTTTTCACACCAATATTTGGGTCTAGGACTGAAAGAAATGTTCCCAAATGCTCACGCAGGAAATACATACGATACATGCATTTGTGTTCACATCTATATCTTTCATTTGGAGGAGTTGTTTCGATATGGATGTCAGAAACAAATATCAATGTTTTCAACCGCTATAGTGTGTGGACTTGTATTGAGGTTTTAACCTCATATATACCGACTTCCAATTGGGTTCTCATATCAAAGGGTTGCACGGCACTCTACCGTTGGAGTGGTAACAATTCGTTATTTAATAAACACTCTGTTTATTCAAAAACCCACTTATGGCCCACCGTTCCTAAAAACACTAATGTTGGGAGAATTCGGCCCCAGGACATATTTTTCACTTTTTCACCAAATATTTTGGGTCTCGGACTCAAAGAAATGTTCCAGAATTCGCCCACGCAGGGACTACATACGATACGTGCATTTGTTGTTCACATCTACATCTTTTGTTGGAGGACGTTGTTTGGATCTGGATTGCAGAAGACAAATATCAGCGGTTTTCACCGGTTATAGATGCGAACTTGTATTGCGGTTTTAAGCCTCATAATATTCTAATTCCGTATCGGTGTTATCATACCAAAAGGGTTTGCACTGCTCTCTCAGGGAGTGGTACCCATTCGTTATTTAATGAAAACTCTGGTTAATTCATTCCACTTATGGCCCAGCGTTCCTAAAAAACTCATGGTGGGAGAATTCGGCCCAGGGACATTATTTGTGAACTTTTTTCACAAAAATTTTGGGCCTATGGACTAAACGAAATGTTCCCAGAATTCGGCTCACGGGGGAGAATACATGCGACTACATGCATTTGTGTACACATCTGCATGTTTTTATTTCGAGGGCGTTGTTGGATATGGGATGTCAGAACCACAAATATCAATGTTTTTCACCGCTATAGTGTGATTGTATTGAGGTTTAAACCTCATATATACCTGACTTCCCAATGGGGTTCTCATATCAAAAGGGTGCACGTCGACAAACTATGTGAGTGGTACCCATTCGTTATTTAGATAAAAAACTGTGTTTATTCGACCACTTATGGCCCACCGTTCCTAAAAAAAACTCATGTTGGAGAATTCGGCCCCAAGTAGCATATTTTTTCACTGTTGTCACCCAAATATTTGGGTCTAGGAACTGAAAGAAAATGTTCCCAGAGAAATGCTCACGCAGGAAAGTACATAAGATACATGCATTTGTGTTCACATCTATATCTTTCATTTGGAGGAGTTGTTCGATATGGATGTCAGAACACAAATATCAATGTTTTCAACCGCTAGAGTGTGGACTTGTATTGAGGATTTAAACCTCATATATACTGATCCTTCAGAATGGGTTCTCATATCACAAAGGGTGCACTGGTCTCTCCGTGAGTTGGTACCACTTCGTTATTTAATAAAAACTCTGTTTATTCAACCACTTATGGCCCACCGTTCCTAAAAAAAACTCATGTTGGGAGAATTCGGCCCCAGGACATATTTTTCACTTTTTCACCGAAATATTTGGGTCTGCGGACTGAAAGAAATGTTCCCAGAAAAATGCTCACGCAGGAAATACATACGATACATGCATTTGTGTTCTTTGAAATCTATATCTTTCATTTGGGAGGAGTTGTTGGATATGGATGTCAGAACACAAAATATCAAGTGTTTTCACCGCTAGAGTGTGGACTTGTATTGAGGTTTTAACCTCATATATACTGACTTCCAAATGGGGTTCTCATATCAAAAGGGGTGCACTGCTCTCTCGTGAGTGAGTACCCATTCGTTATTTAATAAAAACTCTGTTTATTCAACACTTATGGCCCAGGCGTTCCTAAAAAAACTCATGTTGGGAGGATGGGAGAATTCGGGCCCCAGGACATATTTTTTCACTTTTTTCACCAAATATTGTGGGTCTAGGACTAAAAGAAATGTTCCCAGAATTCGCATCACGCAGGGAAATACATACGATACGTGCATTGTGTGTCACATCTAACATCTTTGTTTGGAGGGAGTTGTTGGATATGGATGTCAGAAAGACAAATATCAAGGTTTTCAGCCGACGGTATAGTGCGAACTTGTATTGAGGTTTAACCCTCATATATAACTGAATTCCATAATGGGGTTCTCATATCAAAAGGGTGCACTGCTCTCTCAGTGAGTGGTACCCATTCGTTATTAAATAGAAAACTCTGTGTTATTCATCCACTTATGGCACCCAGCGTTCCTAAAAAACTCATGTTGGGAGAATTCGGCCCCAGGAAATATTTTGAACTTTTCACACAAATATTTGGGATCTAGGACTGAAAAGAAATGTTCCCAGAATTCGCTCACGGCAGCGAAATACATACGATACATGCATTTGTGTTCACATCTGCATCTTTTAGTTTGGGGAGGAGTTGTTGGATATGGATGTCAGAACAAGGAAATATCAATGTTTTCACCGCTATAGTGTGGACTTGTATTGAGGTTTGTAACCTCATATATACCGACTTCCACATGGGTTCTCATATCAAAAGGGTGCCGAACTGCTCTATGTGAGTGGGTACCCATTCGTTATTTAATAAAAACTCTGTTTATTCGACCACTTATGGCCCACCGTTCCTAAAAAAACTCATGTTGGGGAGGGGAATTCGGGCCCAGGACAATATTTTTGCGAGACTTTTTCACCAAATATTTGGGTCTAGGACTAAAAGAAAGTGTTCCCAGAAAAATGCTCATTTCGCACAGGAAATACATACGATACATGCATTTGTGTTCACATCTATATCTTTATTTGGAGGAGGTGTTGGATATGGATGGTCAGAACACAAATATCAAGGTTTTCACCGCTATTAGTGTGCGACTTTGTATTGAGGTTTTAACCTCATATATACTGACTTCTCGTATGGGTTCTCATATCAAAAGGGTGCACTGGTCCTCCGTGTGAGTGGTACCCCTTCGTTATTTAATAAAAACTCTGTTTATTCAACCACTTATGGCCCACCGTTCCTAAAAAAACTCATGTTGGAGAGAATTCGGTCCCCACGGGACATATTTTTCCACTTTGTCACCAAATATTTGGGTCTAGGACTGAAAGAAATGTTCCCAGCAAAGATAAGGCTCACGCAGGAATACATACGATACATGCATTGTGTTCTATGTTCACATCTACATCTTTCATTTGGAGGAGTTGTTGGATATGGATGTCAGAAACACAAATTTCAATGTTTTCACCGCAAGAAGAGTGTTGACTTGTTTTTGAGGTTTTAACCTCATATATAACCGAATTCCAAATGGGTTCTCATATCGAAAGGGTGTGCCGCACGCCCGTGAGTTGGTACCATTCGTTATTTAATAAAACACTGCTGTGATTAACCATTATGGCCCACGTTTCCTAAAAAACTCATGTTGGGAGAATTTGAGAATTCGGGGGACCCCAGGAAATATGTTTTTCCACTTTTTCACCAAATCTTTGTGTTCTAGCTCTAAAAGAAATGGTCCCAGAATTCGCCCACGCAGGGACTACAGACGAGACGTGCATTGTTTGTTCACAATCTATATCTTGTATTTGGCAGAGTTGTGCGATATGGATGTCCGAACACCAATATCAGGTTTTTCACCCCCCGCATAGTGCGGACTTGTAGTGGGAGGTTGTAACCTCAATATATTCTGAAGTTCCGTATGGGGTTCTCATGTCAAATAGGGTGCAACGCCACCCTGATGGTGAGTTGTTGTACCATAAGCCCCCCCCCCCTCGGTTATTAATAAACTGGTGTTTATTTTCCGACCCCTTATGACCCATCGTTCGTTTAAATTTCCTTATTTTGGAAGAATCCGGTTCGGCCCGAAGACATATTTTTCCAGGTTTTCACCAAATATTTGGGTCTAGGCATGAAAAGAAATTTCTCTCAGAAAATGCTCACGCCAGGAAATTTACATATCCTACATGTAATCTGTGTTAACATCTATATCTTGTCATTGGGAGGAGTTGTTGGCTAATCGGATTGTCCAGACAAAACAAATATCCAATGTTTTACCAATAGAGTGTTGATTTGTGTTGAAGTTTTAAACCTCATATATACTGACTTCCGATAGGTTCCTCTCATAAATCAAAAGGTGTGCATTGCACTCTCCGTGAGTGGTACCCATTCGTTTCATTTAAAAAAAACCTGTGTTTTTTTTCAACACCTTATGGCACACCATTCCCCTAAAAAAAAACTCATGTATGGGAGGATTCCGGCCCCAAGACCATATTGTTCCCACTTTTTCATCCCCATATTGGGTTCTAGGACCTGAAAGAAATGTTCCCCGAAGAAATGCTCACACAGGTATACATACGCTACATGCATTTGTGTTCACATACTCATCTCTTCATTGGGAGGAGTTGTTGGATAAATGGATGTCAGAAACCCACAAATTATCCAATGTTTTCACCGCTATATTGTTTTAACCCTTGTGTTGAAGTTTAAAAACTCATAATATACTGATCTTCAGAAGGGTTCTCAATATCACAAGGGTGGCACTGGGTATCTCCGTGAGTGAAACCCATTCGTTCTTTCAGTGTAAAAACTCGGTTTATATTTCATATCCCTATATGGCCCAGCGTTCCTAAAAAAAATCAGGTTGGGAGAATTCGGCCCGGAGGACAATATTTTTTTTCACCTTTTTTCACGAAATATTTGGGTCCTACGGACTGAAGAAATGTTTCGAGAAAATGGGGCCTCACGCAGGAAATACATACGATACATGCTTTTGTGTTCACATCGATATCTTTTAATTTGGAGGATGAGTTTTTTGTTTCGATAGATTTCCAGAAAACACAAATATCCATGGTGTTTCGACACCACTATATGTGTGCGACTTGTAGGATATATTGAGGTTTTAACCTCATATATACTGACTTCAGAAATGGGTTCTCATATCAAAGGGTGCAATGTTCTCTCCGTGCAGTGGTAACCATGCGTTCTTTAATACAACATATGTTTATAATCCACATTCATGGCACCCGGGGGTTCCTAACCAAAAACTCATGTTGGGAGAGGAATTTGGACCCAAGACTATTTTTGAAACTTTTTCACTCAAAATCTTGGGGGTCTCGGACTAAAAAAAATGTTCCCAGAATTCGCTCACGGAGGAAATACATGCGAATACATGCATTTGTGTTTACAATCTAACTGTTGTGTCATTTCGAGGAGTTTGTTTGATAGGGGGTGGATGTCGGACCACAAAATTCAATGTTTTTTTCACCTCAAGAGTGGGGACTTGTCTTCAGGTATTAACCTCATTATACGCGACTTTCCAAATGGTTTTCTCATAGCAAAAGGGTGCACTGCACTCTTCCGGTAGTGGTAACCCAGTCGTTATTTAAATAAACACGCGTTTTTTATTCAAACCACTTAGGGGCCCACAGTTTGCTAAAAAAATCACATGTTGGGAGAATTCGGTCCGGCCTCCAAGACAGATTTTTTCACTTGTTTTCACGAATATTGGGGTATAGGACTGAAAGAAATGTTCCCCAGGAAATCCGCCCACGCAGGGCCTAACATACGATTACGTGCATTTTGTGTTCACATCTACATCTTTTTTTTTTGTAGGAGTTGTTCGATATGGATGGTCAGAAACATAAATATCACGGTTTTCATCACCGGTAGAGGGCGCGACGTGTATTGCGTGTTTTATTAGCTCAATATGATACCTTATTCCAAATAGGGTTTCTCATATCAAAAAGTGGTGGGCACTGCCATCTCAGTGTGGAGTGGATACCCATCGTTTATTGAATAAACCAACTCGGTTTATTCATCCACTTATGGCCCAGCGTTTCCTACAAATCCATGTTGGGGAATTCGGGCCCACCCCGGACATATTTTTTCCCACTTTTGTTCAACCAAATATTTGTTGACTAGGACTAAAGAAATGTTCCCAGAATTTCGCTTCACGCAGGGACTACATGCGATGACGTGCATTTGTTGTTACATATATCTTTGCCTTTTTGTGGAGGGAGTTTGTCGCTATGGTTGTCATGAACCATAATATCAAAAATTTTCACCGCGTCTAGTGCGGACATTGTATTGAGGTATTTTAACCATAATTTGAGTTCCGTATGGGTTATCATGCAAAAGGGATGTGTACAGGCACCACTATGGATTGTACCATTCGTAATAATAAGTATCTGTGTTATTCGACCCAAACGGGTTTTAATTGAGTCCATCGTTCGTTTTAACCCTTATTTTGATGGAAGAATTCCCGGCCCCAAGAATATTTTTCCAGTTTATTCACCAAAAGCTTGGGTCTAGGACTGAAAGAAATGTTTCAGAAGCTGCTCACGCAGGAACTGTACATACGCTACATGCATTTGGTTCAAATCTATAGCGTTCATTTGGAAGGGAGCTTGTTGGATTATGGAGGTAGAACACAAAATCAATCGTTTTCACCACTGAGTGTGGAAATTTTGGAGTGTGTTTGACGTTTGAACCTCCACACATCTACTGACGTCCGAATGCATTCTCATATCAAAAGGGAACGCCTGCACTCTCCAGTGATAGGTTACCCATTCGTTGATTTGAAAGAACCCTGTTTTTTTCAACAACTGTATGGACCCACCATTTCTAAACCCTCATGTTGGAGAGACTTCGGGCTAAAGACATATTTTCCCACTTTTTCCCAGAATTGGGGTCTAGGACTGAATGAATAGTTAGAGCACCTGCTCAGACAGTTTGTACATACGATGACAATTGCATTGTGTTACCATCTATTCTTCCATTTCGAGGAAGTTGTTGGATTATGGGATGTCGGAACACAAAGTTCAAAGTTTATTTCAACCGCTAAAGTGTTAACTTTGGTTGAGGGGTAATTAACCTCCATGAATACCCGCCTCAGAATTGTTGTACTCATCTCCAAAAGGGTTGCACTGCACTCCTCCGTGACGTGGTTACACCATTCGGTGACTTAAATGAAACAATCTGTTTATTTCATCCACCTTTTATGGCCCAGGTTCCTAGAGAAACTCATGTTGGGAGAATTCTGGCGCCCGAAGACTATTTTTTTCCAACTTTTTCACGAAATGATTGGGTCCTAGGACTGAAAGAAATGTTCTCCCGAGAAAAGGCTCACTGCAGAGAATTACTACGATTACATGCATTTGTTTGGTTTTCACATCTATAAATCTTTGATTTGGAGGAGATTGGTTCTGATTTATGGATGTCAGGAAACACAATTAGTCAATGTTTTCACCACTAGAGTGTGGACTTGTATTGAGGTTTTAATAAGCCTCAGAATACCGCTTTCCAAAATGGGTTCCTCATATCAAAAAGGGATGCACTGGTCACTCTCCTGATTGGTACCCACATCGTTTATTAATAAAAACTCTGTTTATAATTCAACACTTATGGCCCACCGTAACTTCTAAAACAAACTCATGTTGTGAGACATGTCGTGCGGCCCGAAAAGAACTAATTTTTGCACTTTTTTTAGCAGAAATATTGGGGTCTAGGACTGAACGAAATGTTCCCAGAATTCGATCACGGAGGAAATACATGCGCTAACATGCAATTTTTGTTTAAATATGCATGTCTTTTATTCGAGGGGTTGTTCGATATGGATGTCGGAAACCCAAAATTTCAATGTTTGTCAAAACCGCTAAGAGTGGAGCTTGTCATTCAGGTATAAAACCTCATATCTACAGACTTTCCAGAATGGGGTTCTCATATCAAAAGGGTGCACTGCACTCTCGTGAGTGGTAAACCCCGATTCGGTTGTATTATACAAACCTCTGTTTATTCAACCTACTTATGGCCAACCGTTGCTAAAAAAAAACTAATGTTGGAGTGAATTTCGCCCGTAAAAGACAGATTTTTTCACTTTTTCCCACGACATATTTGCGGGTGTAGGACTTGAAGAAATGTTCCCAGAAATGCCTGCTCACGCAGGAAGACATCCGATAACATTGATTTGTTGGTTCCACAGCTCTCATCTTTCATTTGGAGGAGTGTGCACGATAGGTATGTCAGAAACACAAATAATCACTGTTTTCCACCGCTAGAGTGGTGGACTTGATTGAGTTTTTTAAAACCAAGAGATACCGACTTCCAAAATGGGTTTCTCATCTGCAAACGGGTTGCACTGGATTCTCTCGTGAGTGGGACCCCTTCGTTATTTTATCAAACTCTGTTTATTCAAACCAGCTTAATGGCCCACCGTTTTCTAAAAACACTCAGTTGGGATAAGTTTGTGCAGAAGGACAGATTCTTTTCACTGTTTCAGCCTGTAATATTTGTGGGTTCTAGGACTAAAAGGAAAAGTTTCAAGAATTCCTCCCACGCCGGGACTACATACGATACTTGCATTTGTTGTTCACCATCTACTATCTTTTGGTTGGGAGGAGTAGTTGTGGATCTGGGATGTCAGAAGACAAATATCAAGGGTTTTCACAGGTATAGTGCGGGAAAGCTTGTTGTATTGGGAGGTTTTAGCCTGATATATTCTGATTTCCGTTGTGGTGGTTTCTCATAATAAAAAACGGTGCACTGCCTCTCCTCAGGGAGTGGTAACCCCAGTCGTTATTTAAAATGAAAACTATGGTTGTTTGAAAATTTTTTTCCCATTCTCCCCCCACCCCCCCCCACTTATGGCCCAGCGTTTCTAAAAAAACTCATGTTGGAGAGGATTCGGCCCCAGGAAATATTTTTTGAACTTTTTTTCGACAAGAATATTGGGACTATGACTTAACAGAAATATAGACCCCAGAATTCGCTCACTGAGGGCATAACATGCGATACATGCATTTGTGTTCACATCTGCATGTTTATTTCGAGGGGTTGTTGGATATGGGATGTGTCAGAATACAAATATCAAGGTTTTCACCGCTATTGTGCGGATTTGTATTGACGGTTTTAACCTCATATATTCGGACTTCCGATATGGGTTCTCATATCAAAAGGGTGCACGGCACCCTGTGTTGACTGGTACCCATATCGTTAATGTAATAAAAAACTGTGTTTATTCGTAGCACATTATGACACCATCGTTCGTCTAAACCTTATTTTTGGGAGAATTCCGGCCCAAGACTATTTTTCCACTGTTTCACCAAATATTGGGGGTACTAGGACTGAAAGAAATTTCCCAGTAAAATGCTCAACCAGGAAATACATAACGATACTGCATTTCACATGTTATCTCACATGGGAGTAGTTAGGAGATTTAGTAAAATAGGAATTTTGGAGGTTGTTCCTTCTGAGGATAGGGTTTGTCAGGAACACAAATTTCTAATTAGTTTTTCATCCTTCTCACCGCATGTCAAGAGTGTGGACCTTGGTTGTTTTGAGGTTTTAACTCTCATATATACCGACTTCCAAAATGGGGTCTCATCTCAGAATCCGAATGGTGCATTTTGGCATCTCAGGCCGTGAGTGGTACCCATTTCGTTATTTAATAAACACTCTGTTTATTAACCACTTATGCCCACCGTTCCTAAAAAACTCATGTTGGGAGTATATTCGGCCCCAGGACAATATTTTTTCACTTTTTCACCAAATATTTTTGTCTAGGACTAAAAGAAATGTGTTCCCAGAATTCGCCCACGCAGGGGACTACATACGATACGTGCATTTGTGTTCACATCTATATCTTTTATTTGGAGGAGTTGTTCGATATGGATGTCAGAACACACAAATATCAGGTTTTTCACCGAGGTATAGTGCCGGACTGGTGTATTGAGGTTTTAACCTTCATATATATCTGAGTTCCGTATGGTGTTCTCATGATCAAAGGGTTGCACGGCTACCCTATGTGAGTTGTACCCATTCGTTATTAAATAAAAAACTGTGTTTATTCGACCATTATGACCATCCGTTCGTCAAAACCAGTTTGGAAGAATTCGGCCCCAAGACATAGTTTTTCCAGTTTTTGTCAACCAAATAATTTGGGTCTAGGACTGAAAGAAATGTTCTCAGGAAAATGCTCACGCAGGAAATACATACGATACATGCATTTGTGGTTCACATCTATATCTTTCCTTTGTGAAGGAGTTGTTGGATATGGATGTCAGAACACAAATATCAATGTTTTCACCGGCTAGAGTGGGATTATTTGTATGTGGTTGAAGTCTTTAACCTCATATTATATACTGACTTCCAAACGGGTTCGCATATCAAAAGGTGTGCCACTGCATTCTCCGTGAGTGGTACCCATTCGTTATTTAAAAAAACCTGTTTTTGTTTTCAAAACAACTGCAATGGCCCACCATTCCTAAAAAAAATCTCATGTTGGGACAGAATTCGGGGCCCCAAGACATTATTTTCCCACTTTTTCACAATATTTTGGTCTAGGACTGAAAGAAAATGTTCCCAGAAAAAATGCTCACACAGGAAATACATACGATCACATGCAATTTGTGTTCACCATCTATCTGTCTTTCATTTTGTGGGTATGGAGGAGTCAATGTTCTGGATAGAGTGGAGGGTATGTCAGAAACAACAAATACTCAATTGGTCTTTTCACACGCTAGAGTGGTGTAAACTTGTTGTTAATGGAACCTTTTTGTGCACCTCATTAGTATACCGGCCGAAAAAACCCATGGTGGTAGAATGGGTTCTCAGGGATCAAAAGGGTGGACTGTGTCTCTCCTGTGACTAAAGAGGTAACCAGAATTCGTTACGTCATAAAATACTACTGTTTGGGATCATTCCGTGGTATGGCCCGAGTTGCTTCCTAGAAAAAACTCAGTTTTTGCGAGGGGGGCAATTAGTGAGGCCACCCTCATATACCAATTCCGTAGTGTTGCTCGAGGACAAATTTTTTCACCCTTTTTTCCCACGAAAAGATTTGGGTCAAGACTGAAAGAAAGTTCCGAGAAAAATGCTGGGACATTCGGCCCGAAATTTTTGAACTTTGTTGCACGATACATGCTATTTGTGTTCACCATCCTCCATAGGAATACTGTTTTAATTTGTGGAGGAGTTTTTCGAGGGGTTTTTAGTATGGATGTCAGAACACAAATACAATGTTTTCACCGCCTAGATAGAGGTGGACTTGTATTGAGGTTTTAACCTCATATATACTGACTTCAGAATGGGTTCTCATATCAAAAAGGGTGCACTGCACTCTCCGTGAGTGGTACCCCATTCCGATATTTAATAAAAACTCTGTTTATTCAACCACTTATGGCCCACCGTTTCTACAAAAAACTCATGTTGGGAGAATATCGGCCAAGACTATTTTTTTTCACTTTTGCACACCAAATTTTGGGTCATTAGGACTGAAAAGAAATGTTGCCCAAGAAAAGGCTTCACGCAGGAAATACATACGATACCATGCTGGGTGTGTTCACATCTATATCGTTCATTTGGGGAGGAGTGTTTTGATATTGGATGGTCAGAACACAAATATCATGTTTTTTCACACCGGGGCTAGAGTGTGGACTTGTATTGAGGTTTTAAACCTCATTATAAACCTGACTTCCAAATGGGTTTCATATTCAAAAGGGTGCACTGCACTCTCAGTGTTAGAGTGGTACCCCATTCGATGTATTTAATAACCCTCTGTTTATTCAACCACTTATGGGCCCACCGTTCCTAAAAAACTCAGTGGTTTGGAGAATTCGGCCCCAGGACATATTTTTTTCACTTTTTCACCAATATTTGTCTAGGACTAAAAAGAAAGGTCCCAGAATTCGCCCAACAGCGGGACTACAATAAGATACGTGCATTTGTGTTCACATCTACAATCTTTTGTTTGGAGGAAGTTTTGGATATGGATGTCAGAAGACAATATCAAGTTTTTCACCGGTATAGTGCGAACTGGTAATGAGGTTTTTAGCCCTCATATATTCTGAATTCGGTATGGAGTTCTACATATATCAAAAGGGTGACACTGCTCTTCTCAGTGAGGTTGGTACAATTTTCGTTATTTAATGAAAACTCTGTTTAAATTCCTCCACTTAAGGGGGCCCATCGTTCCTAAAAGAAAAAACTCATGTTGGGAGAATTCGGGACCCCAGGGACATTATTTTTTGAACTTTTTTTTTATTCACCAAATATTGGGGCACTAGGAACTAAAAGCAAATGTTTCCCAAATTCCCCTCTCACGGATGGACTACAATTTGCTGATACATGCATTTGGGTGGTTCACAACTCTGCTGTTTTTTAGAGTGGTGGGTCGAGGAGAGGTTTGTGATTCGGAATGCACAGACACTAAAATATCAAGGTTTCACACACTAGAGTGTGGGACTTGTTATTGGAGGTTTTTAAACCTCCGATATACCGACTTCCCAAATGGTTTCTCAGATATCAAAAGGGTGCACTGGTCTCTCCGTGGGATTGGGACCCATTCGTTATTTAATGAAAACCTCTGTTTATTCCATCCACTTATGGCCCAGGCATTCCTAAAATATAAAAAACGATGTTGGGAGAATTCGGCCCAGGACATATTTTTGAAACTTTTCACCAAATATTTGGGGTTCGTAGGACTTAAAAAGAAATGTTCCCATAATTCGCTCACGGAGGGAATACATGCGATACATGCATTTTTTTTTACACTGCAATGTTGTATTTCGTTAGGGTTTTGTTGGATATGGATGTCGGAACACAATTTCCCAAATGTTTTTCAACCGGGGCAAGAGTGTGGACTTGGTATTGGAGTATGAACCTCAAATATATTACCGAACTTCCAAATGGTTCCTCAATCAAAAGCGGTGCCTGCACTCTCCGTGAGTGTACCCATTCGTTATTTAATAACAACTTCTGTTTAATTCCCACTTAAGGCCACCGTCCCAGAAAAACTCATGTTTGGGAGAATTCGGCCCCAAGAACATAGTTTTTCACTTTTTCGCCAAATATTTGGTCAGGACTGAAAGAAATGTTCCCAGTAAAATGCTCACGCAGGATACAACGATAAACATGCATTTGTGAGTTCAGCATCTTGCATGTTTATATTTCGAGGGGTTGTTGGGAAATATGGATGTCAGAAACACCAATAACAATGTCTTTCACCGCTTTATAGTGGGGATCTGGGTATGAGGTTTAATACCTCAGTATATAGCCTATCTTCCAAATGGGGTTATTCATATTCAATAAAAGTGCTTGTGCACGGAGTACCAGCCCTAAGTGAGTGGTGAAACCATTCGTTTATGTTAATTTAAAACGTGTGTTATTTCAACGATGTGTCCCAAATCTATGACCATTTGCTCGTCTAAACCTTAGTTTTGGTGAACTGGAATTCGGCCCAAGACGAATAATGTTTTCCCACTTTTTTACCACGTAAGAATATTTGGGTCTAGGACTAATACGGAGAAAACTTCCAAGCAAAATGCTCACGCAGGAAATACATACGATAACATGCATTGTGCTGTTCACATCTATACTTTTATTTGGAGGACGTTGATTCGATATGGATGTCAGCCCACAAATATCATGTTTTCACCGCTAAGTGTGACGTGTATTGAGGTTTTAACCTCCAAATATTACTGACTTTCAGATGTTCTCATATCAAAGGGTTCACGGCACTCTTCCGAGTGGTAACCCATTTTCGTTATTTAATAAAAATCGTTTTTTCAAAACACTTATGCCCCCTCCTAAAAAAACTCTGTTGGGAGAATTCGGCCCGAAAAGACATTTTTTTTCACTTTTTCAGAAATATTTGGGGCTAGGACTGAGAATTTTCCCAAAAATGCCACGCAGGAAATACATACTACATGCATTTTTTCACATCTATTTTTATTTTGAGGATTGTTTCGATTGGTTTCGAAACAAATATCAATGTTTTCACCGCTAAGTTGACTTGTTTGATTTTAAACCTCATATTACCGACTTCCAAATGGGTTCTCTATCAAAAGGGTGCCTGCTCTCCGGGGTACCCATTCGTTATTTAAAAACTCTTTTATTCACCACTTAGGCCCCCTTCCTAAAAAAAACTCATGTTGGGAAATTTCGGCCGAACTAATTTTTCACTTTTTCACCAAATTTTGGTCTAGGCTAAAGAAATGTTCCCAGAATTGCCCACGCAGGGAAACATACGAACCATTTGTGTTACATCTAATCTTTTTTGGAGGATGTTGGATAGGTGTCAGAAACAAATATCAAGGTTTTTCACCGGTATGTGGATTGTATTGAGGTTTTTACCTCAATTTCTGATTCCGATGGGTTTTCTCTATCAAAAGGTGACCCTCTGTGATGGTACCCTTCGTTTTTTAATAAAACCCGTTTTTTCACCACTTTGGCCCACGTTCCTAAAAACTCATGTTGGGGAATTCGGCCCCAGACAATTTTTTAAACTTTTTCACCAAAATATTTGGGCTAGGACAAGAAATTTCCCAGAATTGCTCACGGAGGAAAATCTACTCTTTTGTTCCATCTAGTTTTATTTGAGGGGGTTTGTTGGATATGGTTCAGAAACAAATAAGGGTTTTCACCGCAGGTGGGATTGTATTGGGTTTTAACCCATATTCGCTTCCAGGGTTCTCATATCAAAAGGTGCCGGCACCCTGTTGATGTCCCATTCGTTATTTAAAAACGTGTTTATTCGCCACTTATACCCCTTCGTCTAACCCTTTTTTGGGAAATTCGGCCCCAAGAATTTTTCCCTTTTTTCCCAAATATTTGGGTCTAGGCAAAAAGTTCCCAAAATCAACGCAGGAAATACATACAACATCTTTGTTTCCCCTTATATCTTTTATTTGAGAGTTGTTTGATAGGATTCAAACACAAATTTCATGTTTTCCCCAAAGTGTTACTTGTTTTGAGGTTTTAAACCTCAATATCCGACTTCCAATGGGTTCTCAATAAAATC
>NW_024535897.1:0-12254 GCF_016097555.1 Gigantopelta aegis
CCGCGAAAAGTAGGTCACGGTGACCTATTAGTAGTATGGAACACACCGCCATCCCAAGTTGTTCCTACATGTGAGGTTTGATGGTCCTGTATGCATCTGTATGCAAGATGTGGTCCAGACAAGGATTTACTGTTATGTGCAGTAGACCGTGAAACATAGGTCACAGTGATCTAGTAATTGTATGTGACAAACCGCCATCCCATGTTGTTTCTACATGTGAGGTTTGATGGTCCTATATGCATCTGTGTGCAAGATATGGTCCAGACAAGAAAAAGTTAACAGACGGAAGGACAATGCCATGCCATAATAGGACCCATCATTGATGGGTATATAAAAAGACATTAAATAAGTTATTAAGATAAAGTTAGCTATTTGTAGGGTCTAGATCCGCACAAACATGAGCAGGGCTCAAACTTAAAAATTGGTTTGTTTGTTTTGTTTAATGACACCACTAGAGCACATTGATATTGACGGAATGGCTGAGTGGGCAATGATGTGACGCAACGTCAAGATATAGGTCGGCAGGGCTTCTAGATTATGGTAGCCCCACTCCCGTGGCTAGTGATATTCAATGTTGGGCTAGTAAATAACTACTATTGCCATGCCCGACAGCTAGTGAATTGTTTTTGTCAAATGTTGCAGTTGTCTATTTTGTAAACATGAATATCATGCCCCCACCCCCCAATGTTAGAGTTTTTAAGTTATATCTCTCTCTTTAGGTGACACATCCAATTTTTACCATTATTTAGTAAAATTGTGTTAACTTATAGTAAAGTAGGGCTTTAGTAGTACATTTTTTAAATCACTGATCCCGTGGCTAGTGGATTTTATACAAATTCTATAAGCCCTGGTTGGCGAACTTAGAATTCTTCTGTCCGGAGTTTGCCGAAGCTTAGCTGAATGTGGGTGTTGTCGGGTTTCTTTCTGTAGTGTGCGTATTAGTGATTAACATCTGAATTTTTTTTAATCAAGGAACTCGAAAATGGTCGATGTAAATGCATTTGATGTCAAACATAGGATTGAACATTATGGTATTAGAGCGGAAATCTTTTGACTACTTTTTGGTGATTGCCAAAAAATTACATAGCTTGGTCTTTGACTGTAATGAGAGCATATTTATGTCCTAATGTCCGTCTAGCTCTCTTACAGTCTGAGTACTCAGGCTATTCTCGTTCCAGCCAGTGCACCACGACTGGTATATCAAAGGCTATGGTATGTACTACCCCATCTGTGGGATGGTGCATATAAAAGATCCCTTGCTGCTAATCGGAAAGAGTAGGTCATGAAGTGGTGACAGCAGGTTTCCTCTCAATATCTGTGTAGTCCATAACCATGTCTGACACCATATAACCGTAAATAAAATGTGTTGAGTGTGTCGTTAAATAAAATATTTCTTTCTTTCTTTTTTCTTTCAGACCGATCGCACATCAAACGAGTGCTGAACCACCGAGCCACATGTATCCCCAAACAACAACATCAGATATATCATAGTAACGTTTTATATATGTAACTATAGCATTTGTATTACGGGTTTCTGTTTGGGGGTACCTGTGCACTGAGCTACGTTCCACCCCCTGCCTGATAATGTATAAACATTTAGTCCCTTTTTTGTTCGATGATTTCTAAAGAGGTTATAACTAACAATTTTTTTAATATTGTCTCAGTCCGATTTCGCGTTGCACTTCCGTCTTCGGATGTCAGGCACCGGTATTGATTTTAAATTTAACCGACTCTCTTACGATAGCCGACGCTAAAAATCAATATTTGTAGTTGAAAACCTCCAAACACATTTAAATTATAAATCGCTATCTTAATACCCACCACATATTACACGGTTTTGATTGAAAACCTTACAAGCTAGAACTTAAGCAGAAAATAAAAATAACATTTGCACAGTAACAAATGTTTCCGGAAAAGGAAATTAATAATTATAATGATAGTATTTTTCCTCGTTTTGTTTAGATTATTTTCCTCCACTGTCTGGAGACCCACACGACAAGGACGGTGTCTCTACGAAACCTTTAGTTTTTAAACATGTACATGTTTTTCCCCAAGCCACTCTATACCCAGCTTAGGTTCGTCCCAAGCTAGTTACTACGATATAGCCTAGCCCTCTTACAAGAATTATTTTGATTTTATATTATATAAATTTTATATTAATTTCTGTTTGGTTTGACGTAAAAAATAAATAATAATAATAAATAAATAAAAAAAGAAGAAGAAGAAATAGCAAAAATATATTTTTTCTATGTGAAAGTTAGAAAACAATCGGCTCAGAAATAAATAACTTGTAGTAAACTTCCCTGTGGGGTGGACTATCTATCGTATGGAACTATATTTAGCTGTTTGGTAGTAATGCAAATATGAACAAACGTTGTTATTCAGTTTCGGACATTTTCGTTTAATTCGGCCAAAGCATGGGCGTACATAGGATTTTGAAAAGGGGGGTTCCAAAATAGATTGCAGAGATATTGGGCATATATTTCTATGTTGAGTAAATATAATAATGTCAGATATCAATGTCAGATATATTAAATTATAAAAAAAGCGATTTCAGGGGGGGGGGGGGGTTCGTAATGTGGTATATATATTTGTTCCGAATAACATGTATAAATTTGTTGGGATGGGATGGGATGGAAAACCCTATATCCAATTAAAGTTGAACAACGTCCACCCATGACACAACCTCTACTGGCGTAGCCAGGATTTTATATTGCGAGGGGTGGGTGGGCGGGGAACCTACCATTGGTTTGGGGCCCACACCCCAGTTTCGTCAGTGACTGAGTCCAGGGGAGATTATAAACTGGATGAACGTGAATATTCGGTCCCATGATCCTATCAAAATATGTGTTTGTTTGTTTGTTTATTTGTTTATCATTAGCCAGCGCGAGAAAGCCTGGAGCAGAATCTGTGCGGATGACTGCTGGGGTCCGTCAAAAGGGCGTAACTCTATGCACAAACGAATCAATGCCTGTCGAATGACATCACTACGTTCATTATCAATCAGACAGGCGACTGTAAAGGATGTAACACATTCTCTCACGACTATGATGACTTGGCGTTCTCGTTTAAGGATAGCCACAGCAAAGAGACTGCCTACAGTCTCAGGTGGATTACTTGAACTTTGTTCGACAATGGTAGATGGAGTCTTGTGCAGAGCAGCACACTGATGACAGTTGTTGGATACAGTCAATGGAATGATCCATGTTAAGCGCAAAGAAGTATCTTTGAACTACTTTCTTCAGTTGAAATGCTGATGGGTGATTCAACTGAATAGCCTATGTAAGGCATTGAGAAGACCTTCTAGAACTTGTCGGAGAACAACAATACATTCTCGTGTGGGGAATAGTAGATCAGTTCGCTTTATGATGAGGAGAACGTCTTTGGCAATGGTTACCATATTGAGGCAACGTTTAAAATCTTTGATGTTGGTGAGCTTCTTCGAAGGGCGAGTACCTTGAATCAGGTGAGAATGGGTATGCCGTAAATCTTTGCACTCTTCTCGTAGTGAGTGCCAAGTTGATCTCGTGGTGAAGGGTATCCGAGTTTTGCCTGATAGTATGTCATCTATGAGAATGTGTCGAACAACAGAACTTTAAGTTTCTTGGATGAAAGCACATATTTGACACGATTTATTGTGACACTCTGGGGCATTTCGGCTAGCAAAGTCTGATGGGATATTTGCATTACCAGCTATGACGGATGGAGGCTTGAAATCTGCTGACTGTAGATAGAAAGGTTGAAACCAGAGGACTTGCTGAAAATTCGCCACGACATAACTTCTCAAAAGCAAGGACGCAAGGTTTGTTGTCAGTGAGGGTGATAGGTTTCAGACAGGACTGGATCATGTGAGGACTGAAGTGCTTTGTGGCAGCGGCAATCGACAGTGCTTCAATTTCATAAGGTAACTTGACGTGGTTTTAGTTTTGCGCTGCAACGTGAGGTTGATTGTGGCGAGTGGCGTACAAGGTTGCTCCTATGCCTGGATCCTTAACAGCTCCATCTGTAACAATCCAAAGTTGGTCTTTTGGGTTTGGGAGAACGATTGCTTTGTTTGACGAGAGCATTGTCTGGGCATGAGAGAAGGCACCATGGAGGTCATTGCTCTAAACTATTTCATCTTTTGACTGGCGACCTGCTACAATATCGTCAAAAGGGGCAAGGATTTTCGAACAGCCAGGTATAACGCGAGCGAGAATTTTGTATGCACCAATGAATTAGCGCAAGCCATAGACTGTGTTGGGAGGTGAACACGATGCTAAAGTAGCGATGCGGTGAGGACTAGCCTGAATACAGCCTTGTTGCCAATTCCATCCTAGGATTGTGGTTGATTGTGGAGTGATTATTGCTTTGTGTGCCGACAGTCGTAAGTTATGTCAAAGAGCTGTCAACAACCGACGCCAAGTGTTGATTAAACTTCAGGGGTATTTCCGCCACAATACAAGTCAACCACGAGTTTAGTGACGACCCCTTCCGTCAATAAATCTCCCAGGACTCTACACATAAGTTCCTCTAGTGCAGTTTCTGAACCTGGCATACCCATTGCCGATCGGGTGTATAGCATAGCCCTACACGGTGTATACTGCATAACGGAGTAGCGACACCACAATACTTATGGAATTCTTGTCAAGTGGTATTTGGTAGAAAGCGCTGGACAGATCAGTGGTGATAGTATATTTCCATTGACCGATTTGTCTTAATGTTGAATCTACATCTCGTAACAGGGACGGCTGATCAGCTGAATGGATTCGCCGAGGTGGTTCGATCCAGCGACGCAAGCACCACAAGCGAACACTCAACCGACTGAGCTAAATCCCGCTCCTATTTGCTATCAGTGCTGTATGTGACTTATCTATTATGAAGGTTTTAGAAATGAAGATGTGTGTGTGGTGTGTGTGTGTGTGTGTGTGTGTGTGTGTGTGTGTGTGCGTGTGTGTGTGCGCGCGCGCGCGCGCGTGCACGCGTCATATATACCAGATATTTAAGGTTAGCTCCAACAATAGGATCATTACTATCATATTTTTTCTCGACTATCCCATTTCTATTCTATTTTACTCTCTACCTTTTATTACTATATATTAAAAAATATTAATTATGTTAAATATTTTATGCCATTGGACATTGTTATTATGCTTTAGATATATATGATTATGAATATTGTCTGATTGTTTAGGAGAGCATTTATTAGGCTCTGCCTGTTGTGCAATCCTTTTGACTCTTTTTTTGATCAATAAAATATCTGAAAACAAAACAATACCAAATATTTAATCACTATGACAAACTATTAAACTAATTGATTGGCAACAAACAACAACAAAAATGCATTTATACTGATTTATTCGACTTAGCCTAATTACCATTTAGGCCTGTACGGTTATCGGGTCCTTCTATTGCTTTTTCCCAATTGTCCGGATCCAAGGTCAGTTTTGGATTTTGTCTTGCCTGTCTTTCTGTCTTTAGTGCGCATGTCTGATATTTTGAGTTGGTGCGCTTTTTGCAAGTGGTTTTATTTTCGCAACCAACGCTAGGAAGAGATGGTAGCATTTGCTATTTATCAGTCATTGAATTTGCAGCAGAGTGTATGTGTTTATAAGGTAAAACACATGTTTAAAAATGTTATTAGTTTCCCCTGTTTAGTAGATTTCTAGGCTTGAACTAGCCCGAGTACTCTGACTGTAAGAGAGCTAGACGGACATTTGGACATAAACACGCTCTCATTACAGTCAGAGACCAACCTATGTCTTTTTTTGGCAATTCCTGACTACCAAACGGTAGGCAACGAATCCCGCTCTAATACCACAACAATCCTATGTTTGACGTCAAATACCGTTACATCAATCATTTTCGAGTTAAGTGATACAAAAAAATCCACATATTAATCACTAATACACTTACTACAGAAAGAAACCCGACAGCACCCACATTCAGCTACGCTTCGTGACACTCCGTCGCAACAATTGCAAAGCTCGGCGATCTATTTCGAGAATGGGCGATTCCGCCTTGTGCAGCAGTTACAGGGGTCATCTCATAAGAGGAGGCAGTACGTAGCACATACTTTTGCCGTATCCTGTCGATAACACCCCAAATGTATCCTTCAAATTCAAAATGGAATCAATAATGTGTAATTGTTTTGGTTTAATGACGTAATGAAATCCAAATTCATCCAAAACGGCATTAGCCAACTCTTCCATGTTGTAACTTCGCTTGATATGAGACGGCCCCTGTAACTGCTGCACAAGGCGGAATCGCCCAGTGCACGATTACGTGGTCTACGTCTCGAAATAGATCGCCGAGCTTTGCAATTGTTGCGACGGAGTGTCACGAAGCGTAGCTGAATGTGGGTGCTGTCGGGTATCTTTTTGTAGTATGTGTATTAGTGATTAATATGTGGATTTTTTTGTATCACTTAACTCGAAAATGATTGATGTAAAGGTATTTGACGTCAAACATAGGATTGTTGTGGTATTAGAGCGGGACTCGTTGCCTACCGTTTGGTAGTCAGGAATTGCCAAAAAAAGACATAGGTTGGTCTCTGACTGTAATGAGAGCGTGTTTATGTCCAAATGTCCGTCTAGCTCTCTTACAGTCAGAGTACTCGGGCTATGAAACGAGATGCAAATGGTAGATCTTAAAGAGATCTTTCCTAAACAGTTTAAATTATCTTGGTAGCTCTATTGGAACCAAAGTTGTATAGAAAGTAGGTGTCGGAAATCTAACCATTTTTAGAAATCGTGATGTACATTATAGTAAGTAAACTAAAGGCCAAAGACGGTACCGGTGCCTAAAATTATTAAGACTTTTCCCTTTAATTTGCTAAATAACTGACAAATCATAATAAAATTTAGCAATTTAGTGTCATTTTTCCTGCTGAATCCATTTCTAGACAGTAAAATTAAATAACTTGAATAGGTATATGTGAAAAATGGCAAAATATAATTTGTCAAAATTATATGAATACATATAATTATTTGATGAAAAATATTTGGTTACTGTTTCTCACCTTTTATATCCGTTCATTTGTTACACCAAGAAAGTAATGTTCTTTCCTAAATATGACAATTATATGTGATATATACAATACATTGTATTTAGTAAAGTAATTTTCAGTTCTGTTATGTACATTTATTCAGTGGAAAAATCATCCTTCAAGAACTAGTGACCAGTGTGTTTTGAAAATCCATGTCATTCTTCGATAAGACCAATTACTTGACTGAGATATTTCATGTCATGTCATAGGGTTTTACGTGCACATTCAGAACAAGCTGTTGTAGTGCACGCCTGTCATGGGCACAAGAGCCAGCCTTGGCCGGCTCCTCCATCCATGACAGGAAAGGTGGGGGGAGGGGAGAGGAGGGACTGCCTGCACTGGCAGGTGCAAGGGAGCACCAGCAGCCCGATCAAATCGGTAGTGGGGGTGGTGGTGGTGCTATGGAATTTTGAATGGAGCCGTTAATGCCAAAGAGAAAGGGGTGCGCAACTTTGATTGAGGAAATTTGGCAGCAAGTATTGGGGGTTTGGGTGGTATTTTTTTGTCCAGTTCCTTATTAGAGCATGTGCTGGGCCATTAAATGGGGGCCGGTGCATTGTTGGTAATAAATGGACATGGTCAAAAAGACCTTTATTTGACTGTTCAAAGAAATATTTTAATTCGAGAACAATTCCATTTGATAGCTCTGAAATAGGATGAATTTCTTCATAGTCCAGAAGTTTTGCTGACATAATGGTCCAGGATATTCCATCTTGCATCATGAATAATTTGGGTAATATATTACATTTAAGAACATGCTTATGTTGGCCTTTGATGAGAATTATGGCAAAGCAAGCTGAATTTTTTTTATTATATATAGGCCTACATACAGAAATATATTATTACATACCTGATTTGGTTTATGAAATTATTACATAATTAGGCTCCAATTTGAAAAAACAAAATTTGTCAAGTAAAACATACTTCTTTTGTAATAAATATACAAATATAACAAATATTTAAAACAATAAAATTATATTTTGTTCTTTATGAATAATGTTTATATCATAAATTAATTAATGTAAAATTTATAATAATTATTAATGTAAAATAATTAATTACACTAAAAAAAAATATATATATTTAATTTTACAAAATTACTTTGTGTTTTAGGACAAAAGATGCTATAAAACGAAGTACCATTTGATCAAAGAATGGGAATTCCAAATGAATTAGATAATCTATTTTTAGAAGAAAAGTTCAACAAAAGGGATTTCTCCATAAACCTGCACAAAATATCAATGAATATGAACCATACTATATATATTAGTAATCATATATCATCCATGTTTGTTAAAAACTAAAAATCAACAAGTAAATTCACTAACAAATGCTGCAGTAATCATTTATTTTTTGCCAAAAAATGTACCATCGGCAAAATCCAAGATGGCGGCCGACTGACGC
Organism: Gigantopelta aegis; assembly: GCF_016097555.1. Lineage (NCBI taxonomy): Eukaryota > Metazoa > Mollusca > Gastropoda > Neomphalida > Peltospiridae > Gigantopelta > Gigantopelta aegis. The sequence goes on from NW_024535897.1 coordinate 8,432, forward strand.
TTCAATGAAGGGAAAAATTTGGGGAAATATGAAACTTTGGCAAACGATGCAGCATCGATAAATTGGGTTGCAGACAATATCAAATACATCAAAATAAAGTTTGAAGTGTCTATTATTAAAATATATATGAATCATTGTAACATTCTTTGAAGTTTTCATACAGTGATCATTCTACTTTGGGTATTTTTATCTTCAATTGAGGAATTCCTATTGATACGATTCAAACGCCACCACAACAGGCATCCTCTTTTCTGATTGGTTGCAAAATTTCATGAATATTAAGTAGGTGTAACCCAGTTGCAAGTGGACTTGAAATAGCCACATGCAGTGGGAAGCTTTGCCAATCCTACTGACGCGCGCAGTGAGTCGTGAAAAGCCGCTAATTACAGATTCAAACATAAATAACTTAAGATACAAATAAACAACACACACACATTACATGCTGTTTAAAAGGTAATTTTATTGTGTTTAAAATAATAGTGAAAATGTTATAGTAATTTAATAAAATATTAAAGAATAATAAAAAAAACTAAAGACAAAACCCACAAAACTGGCAATTCCAGATTACAATAGGTGTTAGCTGGGGTTGCTACGTTGAACTTATGAATTTGTAACGAATGCTGGTCAACTTTTCCCAAAAATCAATTCGCCCTAGTTCATAAAAATAAACTCGAATGTAAATGCACATTGAGTTTATAAGGCCTGCGCCATTTTCCATTAGCAAATACAGAGCCGTTCCGAGCAATTTTGCTCGGAACGGATATTTGGTCGAAATAGCGAATTGTGGTTGAAATAGCGATTGACACCACCTTTTCCCACCCTAATCGTGTAGTGTGATCTTTTTCGGGCATATGCAGACTAAGAAATACTTACTTTGAAACGATCTTCACTTTGAATTAAAGGAAAAACGACCGACTGTATGACTTGGGTTTAAAACGCGCGGTGCATTATGGGAGTATTTTCCTCCCAATCGCTATTTCGACCACAATTCGCTATTTCGACCACATATCCGTTCAGAGCAAAATTGCTCGGAACGGCTCTGTATTTGCTAATGGAAAATGGCGCAGGCCTTATAAACTCAATGTGCATTTACATTCGAGTTTATTTTTATGAACTACAATTCGCCCCAGTCACGGCCAGTGTTTGGACAATTCGCCCTAAACTTTACTGTCCGTAAATACTAAAATAGTTGTGACAAAATTAAAAATGGACGTCTACAACTTTGGTGTTATTTTATTTATTAATATCACAGTAAAACTCTGCTATTACGACCACTTGTTAACTGATTAAACTTAAAGCTGCCGTCCCTGTAATTCATCAAGATTGACCTCGAGTGCAAGCACATTGCGAGATTAATCCACCCGAAGCATTAGCTGTTTCCAACTGTTCCAAGGAATTTGCGGTCAAAATAACAACTACCATCATGTTTTCCCACCCTAATCGTGTATTGTGATCTATTTCGAGCTCATGATGAGCATCCTTATGGAGACCGAGAAATACTTTGAAACTATCTTTACTTTGAATTTAAGAAAAAAAGTCTCGACTCTGTGGGGTTTTTTACCAAGCGGATTCTAGCAGCCGATTACACTGGCAGACAATTTCAGCAGACACGCATGGCTACGTTCAAAACACATGCCCAGTTCTGTCCTGTTTTAAAATCCACTAATGTGCGACAATCAAAAATATTACATGCAACAAAATCGCAATAGTCTGCCGAGGCTTACTGCACCCAGTTTATTGCTATTGTTAGGAGTTGTAATGACAGTACATTGTTAAATATTCAGCAAAAATAAAGATAAGAGTTAAAACAGTTTAATCAGCATTTTAACGATCCTTTATGATATACCCGGCAAGCGGTATTCCATGAACAGTCAATTGAGACATGTCAGCTTTTTCTGCATGCAAGAATTCACGTGACATCGGCCACATGGAGGAAGCGAAAAGGAGCAAGTTATTCTGATTGACAAAAATAAAGCCGGTTACGGAATCGGATGGAAGTGGCTCAAAACAAGCATGCGCAAAGTAGATGTACAAATAACAAATAGCGAGACTAATGCTGCGTTCACGTTTACTAAGAAGTTATTTCCAACTTGTAAATTTATTTCCAACCTGTATACATTTTAATGTATTAACAAATACTCCTCAAAAATAAATGGCGGAAGATAATGAAATAGGATTTTCAAATGAGCTTTTTGGCGATTTGATAATGAAATATTTTCGCCAAATTCAATGTTAATTCGCATTTGGCGATTTGGTGAACGGCAGCTTAAACCCTGGACTTCTATTTTTATTTGACTTTACTATTAAACATTTTTATGTACTGGTAGTGGTAAGTGACATTTTTATTGTTGCCTATTTCAAATTATAGTCCTGGTCAAGTCAAAACTTAGGGTCTCGAAATTACAATACTCAACAATGATCTGTCAAGCCTATTTTAACGACATTTGTAAGTTTGTTCCTTATTTCCTTAAATGAATGAGGAATGATCAAGCAAGGCTTTTGGACTCCGACTGGTGTGCATATTCAACAATATTTAATGCACATTATTGCTTAATATATTGGTATATTAATTAATAAAATGGTAATGATATGAGTTGACTAGACAGTGTGGGGAGAGTTTGCAGGGTTTCTGCCAGAGGGTAATTATATGGGTATCGTGCCATACCCAGATTTGTTTGCAGATTTTTTTATTTTTTTTAAGTTGACCATTTGACATATTTAATGGACTTATCATTACTGTATGATTTTCTTAACCCTAAACCTAACCCATTTTCTTTCTTGGCGAGGCCCTAGCTATACCCCATATTGCATTCAGCACACGCATTGTAAATATTCAATTTCACAGCACCATGCCCAAAAATGTCTTTCTGGTAGAAACACTGGTTGGTTTTGGGGCGACTTGACCTGCTCCCTTTGTATCAGCCCAACATAGTCTGAACGAACATAGAAAGTGTGGTTACTGACTTAATGTGTGTCCTGCCCTAGGTCCACCGCTGACACATTTTTAGCTCCACTGTCGACAGCAATTTTTTTAAAAGTTACTTTTACAGCAAATAACTTGACTGACAGATTATTTTGCCTTATCCTGCAATCACTTAGTCCGTAGTTATTTACTAGCCAAACATTGAATATCACTAGCCACGGGAGTGGGGCTACCATAATCTAGAAGCCCTGCCGACCTATATCGTGACATTGCGTCACATCATTGCCCACTCAGCCATTCCGTCAATATCAATGTGCTCTAGTGGTGTCATTAAACAAAACAAACAAACCAATTTTTAAGTTTGAGCCCTGCTCATGTTTGTGCGGATCTAGGCCCTACAAATAGCTAACTTTATCTTAATAACTTATTTAATGTCTTTTTATATACCCATCAATGATGGGTCCTATTATGGCATGGCATTGTCCTTCCGTCTGTTAACTTTTTCTTGTCTGGACCATATCTTGCACACAGATGCATATAGGACCATCAAACCTCATATGTAGAAACAACATGGGATGGCGGTTTGTCACATACGATTACTAGATCACTGTGACCTATGTTTCACGGTCTACTGCACATAACAGTAAATCCTTTTCCGGACCACATCTTGCATACAGATGCATACAGGACCATCAAACCTCACATGTAGGAACAACTTGGGATGGTGGTGTGTTCCATACTACTAATAGGTCACCGTGACCTACTTTTCGCGGTCTACTGCACATAACAGTAAATTGTTGTCAAAATCATATCTTGCATACAGATGCATACAGGACCATCAAACCACGTAGCAACAACTTCTGATGGTGGTTGGTCCAAAACAAACTGTTCATCCATCCC
>NW_024535898.1:0-10961 GCF_016097555.1 Gigantopelta aegis
TTTTGTTTTGAATTTCAGCTATTCTAGGGTTGTTAAAGGAGGCCCCACAATAATTTATTTTATTCCTTTTACGTAGCTTTGAATTGGTGTGTTCCATTTAAAGTTTTGAGTTATTTTACTTGAGGCAATTCTTTGATATTTAAGTTCTTGCCAAATACAGAAACAGCAGTGACATTAAAATTTAAAGAGGAGTTTGCAATTATAGCCTTGTTTTTAAAGACAGATTTTTTTTGACAAGAGTTGTCTTTCATCTTTTATTCTTTTTGTAACTAATCAAGTGTGGCTGGTAATATATAATTTTGAATGTAGTAATTGCATTGTGGTAACATGTCCCAACTATGAACTGTGTGATCCCAAAAGTTTTTTGGACAAAAAAGTGTGTAGGAAATTTATGAACTCGCTAATTTGCAACGTGTAATACATCGAGCACTATGAGTAACACTTTAGGACTAGCATATTCGCCATTTTTTGCTCGGCGTGTCTGAAACTGTACAGCTGATAAGGTCCACATTTTTCTTACACACTTTAATATGAACTATCTACTAGAAGTATCCTACTGTAAATATTTCAATTTGCAATAATGTTAGTGTATGTACTGTTTGTACATGGTTCACTGTTTGACTTTTTTTAATGATGACGAGTAATTTTCCTGATCTACGGTAGTACTTGAGAAGAATAATTAGCTTCTAGTGTAGCCTGTTCCCCAATTATGATTGTATGACCAACATAGTAGCATAAGGTATAATAATTACCACTAGTGTAGCATTCTCAATTGTGACTGTATGACCAACATAGTAGCATAAAGTATAATAAATTAGTTTTTTTTTACATAGTGTAGTAATGTCCCAATTGTGACTGTATGACACATAGTAGCTTAAAGTATGTGGTTGATCACTTGTGTTCTTTACATAGAAAAGAAAAAGGTTTTATATTATTAATGTATTATAGTTTTTTTGGGAAATCATTTGTATGTGTAACATAAATTATATAAAGTTAATTTTAATTTTTTTCATTTCTTGTAGGTGTGACTTGTTTAAGGGTCCTTATTTGGAATAGACAACAATATCAGTGATGATATTTTTTCTTCTCCAGTGACTAAGAAAATACACAATTAATTATAATCAGTATGTACCATAATAGGAATGGACTCTAATAATTTGATATTATGATTAACATTGTTCAGTTTCATATACATGTTAATAAGTCTGATTGACACAGTACTTAGTAACTATACATGTGAGTATCATTTGAAATTAGAGTGTCCTGATTCATACAATACTGACTTACACAGAGTAATCTACTTAAAGTAAGAGTAAAAGGCCACTTTAACTCTTCAGTTTCAATGCTTCCACAAACTAGTTTAAAAAGAATGTTGTTATACCTTTGTCTATTCTATCCTTCTTCACTTCACTACTTTCATTCTCTTTCATAAGAAAAATGTGAATCCATCTCTGTCTATTAAACCATCTTCTATCTTTCCTGTCTCGCTTTGTCTCTCTTCGTGTCTCCTCTCTCTCTCTTGTTTCTTTAATGTGTTGGCCAACTATAACTTCGATCATTGTAAGCAAAGTACCAACATAATCACTAGCTTCCTTTTTCTGTGGGTTTTTTTATTTTTGTACACTATATAAGCTCCTTTTCTAATATATATATATATATATTGATATATCTATATATATATATATATATGTAATACTATATGTATGTATGTATATACTGTGTATTAATAATTAGAGACAGTAATCATCAACTCCAGATTTATACATAACATCCATTCCTAATATTTAAACACTATAGTACTATGATGTTTCATGAACTACAAGCTGTAATAGGGATTCCTGTCTAGTACATTTCAATATTTTGAGACACTTTTTACTCACTTATGTCATGTGCTTCACTCAATATTACTTTTATATATGTTATAGGACTTCTGATTTCATAGCCACGTGAACAGTTTTACTTAACACCCAATTAGAAACTAATTAATAGTTTAATTGCATACTTCGGGGTATGTTTGAATAACAAAGAGAAGCAATAGACCAGCTGCATTATAAATAGAAAGTAATTTAATTATGGTGACGTCACAGCTGAGATGCGGGTGAACACTCTGCTGTCCACGAGTCTGCTTTCATTTCTCTGGGAAGTTTCTGGTGGTTACTGCAAGTGTTTCTTTTAAAAGCCAAGATAGTTTCCTTCACTAGAGATGCCTGGAGGTTCTCGCAGTAGTTGGTTGTGTTTTGGTGTTACACACTTAAATTGAGGGTCAAATAAAATTGAAACACAAAGTTGCTCTCTTTGGATTTTTTGTAAAAGTTCTGGGAGCCTAGATGATGCTGTCTCCATGAAACGTCAGGTCTTTATCAAAGTCCTCTACTTATCAAATCTTTCTTTTCACTTTGGTTTTCATAATTATGATTCTCAAATGTAGCATCACGGAACAGACTCGCAAGATTCTCTCTTGCGCTCCTCAGGGGGCTCCATTGGCAAGATTGTGATTACAAGGTACTGCTTCCTCCTCTTCATCATGGGTAAGCTGTAAGCTTGGTTTTAGTGATGTTGTGTTAGAGCAGAGGGAGTAGCATGTAGTAAGGCAGAATATGTGGTACAGCTTTCTGATGCCTATATGTAAAATATCCACTGTGAATGAATTAAATTTACTTCCCTGCTGGAATGCACATGTAGCTAGGGTGCAATATAGGCTGTTCTGTTCTCGTGATGGAAGAAATGTAAACGATATACACCACCACTTTCATTGAGGGATTCGTTTAAATGAAGTACAGGGGGTTGCAAGTGTTGATCTGTTTCTTAATTTAGCCTGCCAGATGCCCAATGTATGTCACCACCGCTTCCAATGCTCGGAATTCACCATCTCCACATGACAACCACGGCAAGCACAAGTATGTGTAAACTAAAACTGTAAGGTAGAGTACATTATATGAATATTACCCATACATGTACACTGGACCTGGAGGCCGACCCACGGTTATGGGAAGAAGCAGAGCCTCATAGTTTTCACTAATCAGGTACAGTCCAACCAGAAATCGGGGCGACTGGATAGATAGACGAGACAAATGTTTTTTGCCTGTGTCCAATTAATGACGGTTATTTTTCTATAGAGGTATGATCCGTCAACATCAACACTGGCATTCCTCTGCTTCAAGCCTTCTTTACTCTATTTATGCAAGAGTTGTTGAAAGGATAATGAATTTAGCTGGTACAACTCAGTATGGTCCTAAACTTTAGTATTTATCATTCATGGCCAAATTATTATAGTAAGGGAGCTAACTGTCTATGAGCTCTTTCTAACAGATGTTGGCACTATTATACCCTACAAAGTAAACTACCATAGTACAAGGCAGCAAACAGATGCTTCTCCAAGGCTCTGATAGTTCAGCCCCATGAATATCGGCAGCAGTAAGGCGAACATCTTCCTTATCATCTGAAACTACCTCTTGCTCTCCATTTTTACACTTAAATTACTCATATCTCCAGAAGAAGTACAGAAGGTATTATCTCCAGAGCATGATAGATTTTTTTATTTGATAGTCGCATAAATAGATAACACATAATTGTGTAAAATAGGGCGTATGCTTGTCTTTTGCTTGAAGCATCCAGTGTATACGTTTTGATCAGTATCCAGTGTGACGTCACCAATAATTAAATCTACTTTCTCTTTTAATGATTGCCTATTGTAGTGCTATTGTGTTACTTTACCAAACAATAAATTAGTATATATGTCTATATTCATCTATCTATCTATCACCTAAGATATAATATATAATATATAGAGTCTGTATATATATATGTGGTGTGTGTGTGTGTGTGTATGCATGTATGTATGTCTATGCAGTATGTACAATATATTATACACACAACACACATATACATATATTATAATCTAATAGGATTGTTCATTGTAGGAGAATATATAGAAAAGTAAGAAATAGGCTGTTGTCCTTGAGGATCGTTTTTAAAAAGTAATCATCCTAGGAATGGCCCTTCCAATGTTAGAAACAACTCTCAGAAAAGATTACAAAATTAAAGATGTTCAGAGGGACAGACAGTTTCAGCAAATGGGAGAAAAACAATTTTAATACATTTTATCTTATAAAAACCATGAAGACATTAATTATGTACAATCAAACATATTAATATATGTATTGTCATGGATGTAAGAAGGAGAGAGAACTAGAGTACTAAAGATTTGAAATAGTAAATGAGAGGTATGAGATGGCGGGATACCAAACTAGAGCAGGATAAGAAAAAATGTGTAATGTACACAGAAGCACAATACATAACTTACAAGCTAAAGGGTCAAGATGAATATCCAGTAAAAGTAAATAACAGTATAATCCAGGAAAAAACGAATAACAACATCATAGAGCAGCGCAGTATAATTCCATGAGGCATATTAGACCATACACCCTAATGGAATTTGTGTGGATAGAGAATACTTTGATAAGTCATCTAACAGGTGGATCACCCAGGGGATTATTCTATGGATGGCTTAACTAACATTTAGTAAGAAGCATACCTTTTGATGTCCCTGGTCATCCTCTTGTAGATGGATGGTCACACATTACACATTGACCTAGATGTATTAAAATTCTGTAAATAAATAGTATTTTCGTTATTGCCTTTACTTCATTGTTTCCATATAACACAGCCACTATATGTTGGTTTCTTTTCTTAAACAGGAGTGGAGAAACACTTTTCTGAATGCAATTGTGAAAAAACGAGGGTAGTTCTTTTGACAAATAACAGTTAGAAAACCAAATTATCTTGTACCTTTAAACAGTCACTTTTGCATGGGGGAAAATTAAATACTGTACTGTCTAAATCTGAAACTACTTCCACTTGGTCCCATAACTGCCGAACAACATACATCATCATTAAGGTCTGGCATCAAAAATAATCGAAAGAAATAAATAAGCTGAGCATTGTATTCAATGGCCGTAGAGCAGGAACAGAGGTATGGAGGTTTGCGACAAGATATTGCAACGTCTAAGTAAACTACTGGATGTTCAAAACACACATATATTTGGACGTCTTCCCCAATTTATTAGAAAATAGACGCAGGAAACTGCTACATATAAATGCTGGTCATAGATAGTAAAACACTAGAGTGAATAGCCATTAGCGACAGTAATTAACCACTCGTAAAACACCGTAAAGTACACGTGGGCTATGTGTATAATTGACAACGTAGGGTCATGGAAGCTGCTGGGAGTAAATAATGTCCTTTTGATTGCAAAACTCCAGCTTCTCTTAATAAAATATATGAGTAAAAACATCCTGATGAGTCCAAAAAAGAAAGCAAGAGGGACGAATTTTCATGTCACATTTGTTTTCATGAAGTAAGTTGCGTCATTCAATTCAGCTGGCACTGTATAACCCTGAGAGCGTATCAGTCATGACTTTTTTCTTTTAATTTATTATTTTGTGCCTCAAATGCTTCATCCTATTTTTCTTATTGTTTTTAATACCTTGAAATAATTTGATTGACCATTTGGAAAATCTCATGGAGGAAATTTCTACTACTAAGCATACTTTCACAAGCATCAAGAATTGGAAAAAGGAAGTGAAGTCAAAAATGTCTCTATGTTCAGGATAGTGGATGTCGAAGTGCAAGGATTGAATCGCTAAGCTTACAGATGGTGTTGTGTCTTTGGATCGAATTTTTAGATGCTGTTCGGTTGAGATCGAAGTGACTGAAAGAGAGCATTTGATGTCCCGTCAAGACATCCATAGTATTCCATACCATGGGAAATTTACAAAGTATTGAAAAGCATCACAATGATCACATGAGTGTGTCATCTAGGGGTTGCTTGAACTGCAGGATATGGGAGGCAATCTTTAATTTTCAAAAATCAAGGTGAAGAGCAGAATGATGAAGTGACAATATTGGAAGGGATGACTTTGTTGTTTTTTTTTTTTTTATTTGGGGATTTTCAAACGACCACCAACAATGAACGTGACCAACATGGAGCGAAGTGCCTGATAATGAAACAGATTTGATAGTAATGGAGTTTTGCAACATAGAATGGACTTAACATATTACAGTGGAATTCTGTGGCTCCAGTAGTAAAGCAATGTAACCTGGTATCATCAAAACAGCTGTTTGAAAAAAAATCATCTGAGTTGAACTTGATTGTGAGTCATTGTAGCAGTTGTGAGATCATTAACACAGTATGCTCTCACCTTACATCAACAATCACTGTAGTAATGGCCAGCCAGTACTATGGAAGTCTCCAGTAGCTCATCAATAGTTGTTAGGAAGCTATCAGCACCAAATTCTAACAGTGAAAAGTAGTTTTAATTCATAGTACAAAGACAGAAGAGGTGTAAGGGATCTCGATGGGCAAAACCCACTATAGAAGAACAAGATATTGAAGAGAAAAAATGGAGAGACACTCTGGTTGAAGTTTGTGGAGTTTATATGAAACAAGATGATAATTGTGATTAGTGTTGAATTTGAGTGGGATTGAATGTGACAAACGTAAATTGTGGATACATGCATGCATCATGCATTGATGCAGACTCTTATGAGTTGATGACAATAGTTATGATTATTTGATGCTGGAACTGCGTTGGATTGAAGTAAACACTGAATTGTTTTATTCGTAAAAATTTTGTAAAATAAGTTCGTCATCATTTCTTCATCAATGATAAAAATTAGAGCTTTCCCACAAGCTGACTGAGTCCCGAGTAAGAAAAGAAAAGTTAGCGTATAAAAGTATTAGCACCCCCATCGTCCAAATTCGGCGTTCACTGGAGCGGCTAATTGTATGGTTAGTTAGGGCCGCCGCTTTTCAACTTTACTATTGTCAGCAACGATCAGAAAACCGAAGAACTTCGGATCCGTCTAAGTTCATATAAAATATTCTATTTGTCACCCACTTGTTCTTTTAATTAAAAATAGTAAACAAATGTGCTAGCCTAACCTATATACGTCCCCACGCTCCTAAGACTGCGAAAGTCGCTAATAAATTCAAACGTTTGTAAGAGAATCATAGAGGTTTAGTAGGACATTTTTTGTTTCTATTAGTTGCCAACAGTTTGGTTCCACCTTCAATGAAAAGAACCAAAAGGGTACGACAATAGAATATTTTATCCGAACTTATATAGACAGGTCTGAAATTCTTCGTTTTCTGGTGCGTGTGGCTTTCCACCTCTAGTGTTTTAACTTATCTATGACCTGCATTATACTATGTACTAGTTTCACTGACTAAATAGGGAAGTCCGAATATACGTTATTGTCTGAGCGTCACTGGATAAGCATGACGGTACTTGTCCCGGTACGACCCACGGTACTCTAGTGTATGAGATCACACAGACTAAATGACGATTGCTTTAACACCAGAAATCAGGGATTGGTAAGTACATCATTGCTATATATTACTGTGTCAAAGTGTAGATAGTCATTCTATGGACATTAGTGTGATCCCTATCATATTACTGTATGCTTTTGTTTTCTAATCACTATTAATAGTCGTTTTTAACTGTCTAGTCTAATATTGTTCTAAATTAGAAGGGAGTATACTTCAGTCCCTCTCTAAGAGCTTTATGATACATGTATTTAACCTTGTTCTGTATAGCTAATGTACATTACAAGATTTCATTGTTTAATGTGTATAATAATTGTTTCCCAAGTGAGTTAAGTCTAAATATTTGTACTGTCTCTATATATAAAATCATCAATGTACTTAAACAAGCAAAACTTGGGATTTATTGAATGTAATGCTTGCATCTTATTTCACCATGATTGAAACATAGGTGTTGTGCCTGAATTCGGCCCATGGTCAGCCTCAAATAGAAGACCCATAAATTGTGTCTATAGAATTATATTTGTATATATGATACCTATATCAATATCTATTTCTATATCTATAATATATATATATATATATATATATATATATATATATAATATATATATATATATATTTTCTGTATTATCATATATCTTATCTATTTATATCTATCTATCTATTATCTATCTATTATGTATCTGTCTATTCTATCTATCTATCCATCCCATCCATCCTCTAATCTATCTAATCTATCTATCTATATCCAATCTATATCTATCTATCTATCATCTATATATATATAGATAAATAGATAGATAGCATATACACACTATTTCGTGATTATAAAGTAACACAATAGTACTACAATAGTTCAAACTGTTCCTTATTATTCATTTTTGAGCAATAGCCTAAAATATGTCAATTAAGCTATTAACTAATCATGTTTAAAATAAACTGTCTCATGTTTTACATTGATTATAAAGTACCACAATAGCACTACAATAGTCCAAACTGCTTTTGCTTTGTTTATTCATTTGTGAGCAATAGCCCACAATATGTAGTTAAATTATTAACTAGTTTTTTATAAGTGTTAGAAATAAACGTCTCAATCTCTATATGTATAAAAGTAATACAAGTGAAGCATGTGATCGTACGGAAGCCTCGGAGACATTCCATTTCTAACAGACGGTGTTATACGGAATGGAATAACGTATATAAGGGTATAAAATTTTAGTGGGGAATTTAATTTGCTGTATTCGTAGGTTGTTGTTTTATTAAAACTTTTGCCTTTCCACCCACGCATAATCACGCCAAAGGGATCCTGTCGGTTACTCCTTTTCTTTACATTGAAGCTACTTCTCTGTCAACTGCCTCCAGTCTTTTTTGTTATATATGGTACCCTCTCACCATGGATTAATAGGAATCGCTAGCCATACTTCACGAAAAATCACGATTGTGTTCACAACACGTTGTCTTGATACCACACCCATTAATTAATACTTCACACCCACTAAACACGAAAGTTAATACCCCGAAGTAAATAATAAAGCAAATTTTAAAAACACGAAAATTTAAACCCTTGAAAATTTGTACCCTCTACGGTATCCGTCCTCTGAGTTTGTAAATCCACATTATAGATTGGGATGTCCATCCTCGGTTACCGTATACACAGGCTCTTATAATATTATAACCAATGAGAAACCCAAACCCAACTGGCACAGGAAACGTCTTGATGAAGCTCAATTCTAAGATATGGCTACATGTATTTAAGCTCTCTGCGTTTTAAAAGTAGCAGAAAAGCCTAGAAATGGAACACATGGCAAGAATGGGAAAAAGGAATATGGAATGAAAAACCATCAACAGGGCATTAATTGGAATTTTCAAACCACGGCGAAGGTGCACAGGAAATAGAATTGGAATGAGTCTGTCTGCAGCTTCGTCCCCTATGATCATAAATGAGTAAAAAAAAAAGTTTTCTCAAAATATATTGATCATATATGCTAGACAGAAATTCACATACAGGCCAGCTTACAATGCTGTGATGTTCCATAAGTAACGTCATAGTACTATAGTGTTAATATTAGGGAATGGAGGTTAATGTATGAATCTTGATGTTGATGACTACTGTCTCATATTTATGCAATTATTATCTTTGTATAATATAAATTTCATATGTAGCTATGTGTATAAGCTTTGATTACATAACTGATACTACTATGTTTTTTTTATCAACTAAATAATGCTAAAGAAATTATTAATTTGTGACATTACAGAAAACACTAATTTTTGTCCCAATTATTCGGAAGAACTATATCACATTTGTGACCACTAAGACCTTTTTTTAGTTGGTTTTGTTTTAGTTATTGTTGTTTTAAGACACTATTTACTATCCTTTTATAGTTTATAAAGTACATACATGATAATCATATCCATTATTATATAAAACATCAACCAGTTATGGGACTTTTTGCACATTAATGAAGATATTTTCTCTTCCCCCATATTAACACACAAACCTTGTCATTATTAAATGATTAGGATATACTGCTCTGTTGTACAATTTTTTATACTACAAGATACTCATTGAAATCCTTTATAAACTAAGAAGTTTGCTGTTGGGAATATTAGTTAAAAAGTCTCTCTTAGTTTTATGGAACTGACTAGTTTTATTTAGTAATAAATTTAGTGTTTTTTAATTTTTTGTTTAGAATAACAGTCTAATTGTATTTACTAAGCAAAGGAGGTTTTGTCAGGTGTAAAAGACATTCTTATTAAAGGAGCCAATGTAAATACTATAGATGACGGTTAAGTCTATTTCATTTTACCAAGATTTATGAATATGCCAAATTATGATGAATATGGAAGAAGTGGTACCAATCACTTTATTACAATATTACGACAAAATGTCATTTGTTTTATAACATGTGTATTAACCAATTTTAGTACTTATTGTTATGGACACTACCAGATGTAACAAACATCACTTTTTCATATATTTTATCAATAATCAGTTGAATTCACAAAGGCAAAATAGCATTGTGATGGACATGCATTGAAGCATTATTTGTTTAGCTTTGAATTTTACACTTTAAATGTTTTAAAAGATAATTTTGTGTATACATAGGACAGAATTGTCATGAATACTACTTGAATTGTAGTCACTGGGTACGTAAATAAATAGACGAGATTGTTTGTTGGTTTTTCTGACAGTGCTGATAGCATGATTTCATCTTGTTCTAAAACTAGAAGGTATTGAAGAATTTCAAGGATAATGATCCAGGCATGGTATATTTCTGTAACTGGTATGCTTGTTGCTATTATTAAGAAGCTTCCCAATTGAATTTTTGGTGACCTTTTTTATTGTTCCCAGATTGTTAGAGACCTATAGTTGTGGAGATGCACTACTGGTCAGAGAGACGATTAATGTTGGTTAGACTTTGTTATATATACTTAGAGAGCCAGCCCTATGGTAATTACAAAGAGATGATAGGCTGATATGCTAAGCACTAAAGAGCAACATGTGTATATTTTTTTGAGTCTTGTCTGTTTTAGTCATATTATAGCGGTCCTAAATTTTACTCTTCCTATGTTTTAGCTCTTGTTTTATCATCCCTCATATACAGTGTATATAGTTTTAACCTTTCGTTT
>NW_024535899.1:0-10846 GCF_016097555.1 Gigantopelta aegis
TTAAAAAGCGTCGTGTGGCGAAATTCAAGGACAGTTTTCTTCCACGGAGGACCGAGTAGAAGAAAGACGGAGCCTGTCACAAATCATTTGTTCTCGGCAACACAAATTTAAATGACCTCCGTCAGGGAATGTAGTTCATCTCCTCCTAGAAACAACATCGATCACATTTATTACGCGCGGAAGAAAAATGTTATCGCACTGAAAATAGTTTTTATACCTTGTTTACTATAATAAACTATTTACGGTGAGAAACAAAAAACGTTTCTCGATAGTTGTGCCGTATATATCGCTACGCTGACCAAAAATGTATTATGTTCTGTTTTAAAGTTATTATTGTAACTAAATGGAGAAGAAACCCGTTATATATATATATATATATATATATATATATATATATATATATATATATATATCCCCTGCGCGTGCTGTAACCTCACCGTGGTGCAGGGGTGTAACATTTTCTTTGAGAATGGCCAATACAGCACAAAATTGAAGTTTTGAGTAAAATTCAGTATCCGTAAAATTCTGTGATATTTGTGTTTTTGCACAGTTCTTTACACTGTTCTTTACACTGTTTTTGTTTAAACCTTGAATTTTTATATTGATGTTGATTATCACTTTATTTATTTGCATTACCATAGTTTGACACCCAATAGCCGATGTATTTTTCGTGCTGGGGTGTCGTTAAACATCCATTCATATATATATATAATATATATATATATATAGTATATATATATATATATATATATAGATATATATATATACTTATGTTTTGCAGTGCACTTTGTGACCGCGTGTATTTGCGTGTGTGTACGCGTTAGCAAGACCTTAATTAATATGGCTGAGGTTAAAATCCATTTGTGATTTACCGTTATATATTTTGTTAAAAAAGGAAAGAAAAAAAGATCATTTCTTATCTTATATGTTCCTGTTTCGTGCGCCACTCACAGTACTTTTGTCCTAATAGACATTGTCAATATATCAGACCTCTGGAAATAGCCATCAGATCCTGTCGTAAATAGAGTTGAGTTACAGCCGTGCTACAAAGTGGGAGTGGGCAACTACATCCCTTTTGCCCCCCCCCCCCCCTAAAAAAAACCCCAAAAAACAAACCCAACACAAAAACACAAAACACAGTTTAATTATTTTTAAGGGCATTTTTGAGGAGTGTTTGTTTTATTTTTGGCTTTTGTAGGGTTTTTTCTTGCCATCTTTTTTTTTTTTTTTGGTGGGGGGGCGGGGGTCTATAGGGTATGTGTGAGTGTTGTTGGTTTATGGTGTTTTTTCCATTGCCCCCAGCTCCGTAACGTTAAGTTAGGGACGCCCCTGATTACATTAACACAACAGACTGGTACAATTTTCGTTTAGACACCAAGACCTCCGCCGTCTGTTAAATGGGCCTCTTGAACGTCTGGAGATAGAGATTTCTCACAAAGGCCGCGATCATCTTAATCTAGCAGACGTGTCCCAGTTACTAGTCTCGTTAAACCTGATCGGGCTATTGATCAGCGCTGTGATTTGATCTTAAAGGAGCATAATCTGGTTGTATTCGTCTTAGGGACTGGATGTAGCCCGTGTTTTACACGGGAGAGTTTAGATGGGGTGTTCTAGTCGAAGAACATTATACCTTTAAAGGTATCAGCGGGTCGCAGATTAGTCGAAGGGTTCTCGCATAT
Organism: Gigantopelta aegis; assembly: GCF_016097555.1. Taxonomy (NCBI): domain Eukaryota; kingdom Metazoa; phylum Mollusca; class Gastropoda; order Neomphalida; family Peltospiridae; genus Gigantopelta; species Gigantopelta aegis. The sequence goes on from NW_024535899.1 coordinate 1,680, forward strand.
TGAGTTAAAGGATCGATCCCACTGACAGAACATTTAAATGTTTCAAATTCGCATAGCAGACCAATGAAAGGCAATGCGTATTCGTTTAACGACCATTGGGCTATTTCTCGTTCTAGACAGTGCACCACGACTTGTGTATCAAAAGCCGTTGTATGTGTTATTCTGTCTATGGGATGGTGCATATAAACGATCCATTGCTACTAATCGAAAAATGTAGCGGTATTTCTCTCTAAGACTATACATTAAATTGACTAAATATTTGACATCCAATAGCCGATGATTAATAAATCAATGTGCTCTAGTGGTGTTGTTAAACAAAACAAACTAACTTGTTTAACGACACCAGACACCTAAACAAATTGTTAACCATCGTGATTTGGTGTCAAACATTTGGTTATTTCGACACTTGGTTCAGTGTCTAACATATAGTGATTTAAACAATCGTGAGTTGGTGTCTAACATAATTATGGCAATTTAAACCATCGTGATATGCATGGTGTCTAACTTGTGGTTATTTTAACCATCGTCATTTGGTGTCAAACATTTGGTTATTTCGACACTTGGTTCAGTGTCTAACATATAATGATTTAAACAATCGTGATTTGGTGTCTAACATAATTATGGCAATTTAAACCATCGTGATATGCATTGTGTCTAACTTGTGGTTATTTTAACCATCGTCATTTGGTGTCAAACATTTGGTTATTTCGACACTTGGTTCAGTGTCTAACATATAGTGATTTAAACAATCGTGATTTGGTGTCTAACATAATTATGGCAATTTAAACCATCGTGATATGCATGGTGTCTAACTTGTGGTTATTTTAACCATCGTCATTTGGTGTCAAACATTTGGTTATTTCGACACTTGGTTCAGTGTCTAACATATAGTGATTTAAACAATCGTGATTTGGTGTCTAACATAATTATGGCAATTTAAACCATCGTAATATGCATGGTGTCTAACTTGTGGTTATTTTAACCATCGTCATTTGGTGTCAAACATTTGGTTATTTCGACACTTGGTTCAGTGTCTAACATATAGTGATTTAAACAATCGTGATTTGGTGTCTAACATAATTATGGCAATTTAAACCATCGTGATATGCATGGTGTCTAACTTGTGGTTATTTTAATCATCGTCATTTGGTGTCAAATATTTGGTTATTTCAACACTTGGTTTATAGAGAAAAGGAACATATACTAATACTACTATACTACAGTGTCAATTGAATTTCAATACAATTTATTAACGCTTTGCCGAACAATCTTTGTGTCAGCAGAAAAAGATACGAATTGCATAAATCTGAACGACAAAACCGTTTTCCAATATCAAAATGGTATCTCTGCACACGACAGAGCAGAAAGGATGTTAGGCAAAGTCGTGATTGCTTCTATGAGCCACTACCAGGTGCTCATCCTTAGGCGGATTCCCACTCTCCTTAGGCGGACCCCCACTCTCCTTGGAGATAGTCTTGTTTCTTTCCTCCTGCGAGGGATCTTTTATATGAATCATCCCAGAGACAGGATAGCACATACCACTGCCTTTGATATGCCAATCGTGGTGCACTGGCTGGAACGAAACATAGCCCAATGGGCCCACCGACAGGGATCGATCTCGAACCGACCAAGCATCAAGCGGGCGTTTTACCACTGGGCTACCACTGATTTTTTTCATTTCATTTCAATTTTATTTTCTTGCTTATATCCAATTAAGGTTCAAATACGCTGTCCTGGGCACACACCTCAGCTATATGGGCTGTCCAAGACTGTGGGTTAGTTGTTAGTGGATAGTTGTGAGTGAGAGTGAAGACGATGTAGTGTTGTTACACCTTACCCAGCGATTCGTTAAAACTCACTCTTGGTGGGAGCCGGTACCGAGCCGCGAACTCTGTACCTACCAGTCTTATGTCCCATGCCTTAACCACGACACTACCATATTCCGCAGCTCGGAAATTACATCAAAGCATTTTGTCTGTTCAGTCGGTTTTTTTTTAGCTTTCCAGAATCTCTCAAGTTTAATCATAAGATGTTGTACATTAATTTTTATTGAAATCAGAGAACGAAGATCAAAATAAATACTGTGTGCACTAATCCTCATTATTATCATAACTACTACTACTGGAAAACATCATGAAACCTTAATCTTCTTCTACCTTCTACGAAATGTGTTTCTTATTGAAAACAACATTCTCGTTTGAAAAGCATCTTCTTCATTTATCTCATAAAAACGCTAATTATTTTAGTCGCTTCCGAAAAAAAAGTAATCATTGTCTACCTATCTATCGATCCTGGATAACTGCAAATGTTGAACGAAAAGACAGACTATGTTCTCTATGTAACATCAATCTAGGTGATGAATTTCATAATTTGTTTCAGTGTCTGTATTTTAACAATGAAAGGAAATTATGCATAGATAAATGCGTCAGTGCTAGGCCAAACAACCCCAAACGAAAACAACTGTTTAATTCTCCAAACGTGTCTGTTATTTAAATATTATGCGCCGAATTTACAAGGCCTGTTTATGGTTTACACGCGAGAAACAAAATACTAACCTGTGTTTTAGGAAAATAGGAAAACAGGCTGCGTAAATTCGGCACTATGTATTTTTATAGACATACAGTGTATATATATATGTATATATATATATATATATATATATATATATATATATATATATATATACTCACGGAAAAAAGTTCCTGTGCATCATTAAAATTTCAGTGAGACGTATATTTATAAAATTGTAATATATTGTGTTTTACATAGATGCACTATTTATCTGTTAAAAGTACAGTGATCCCCTACTGTCTTCTGAACCTGAAATACGGTCTACACAATGCTTGGTGGGCCGTCGGTGATGATGTAACAGAACAACGTATTGACGTCATGTCATGGTCGTACTTTGTGATCACCTAATCGGTTGTGTACAGTTCTTACACTGATTGGCCGTAACACAGGGATGTATTGGGATGTTAAACTTGTCATTTTCAAATGATTCCACGTGTGTACCCGCTTGATATTGACGATTGGTTAACGTGACGTCACGTGTCGACTCCCTAAACATGGAAGACCCCTAGTATTCCTAAACTGTCGAGAACATCTCAGCAGACACTGCATAGTTTTCTGATGAACACCAATGGACACCAACATGACTAGCAACAACGTTTGTGCCATTCTAACTGCAATCATACCCATCTTTCGAAGACGTTAATTTTCTTGGAGGCGTGGCATCACATTGACGACGATCCGATGCCAACAAAAGAGTGATGAGAATCCATACAATAGTTTTAGAGTCCATTGATAAGAAACATGACGTCAAAGAGGAGCACATGACCAAGAATGCTAGCAATTCAACTTGTGATCACAAAGCATGAATAGCTCGTGCAATTGACTGGGCACTGCTGGGATATGGAAGGAAGTGGTTACACGTTCATTTACTGAAAATGTTTATGACCAGATTTCAAGTAAATTATACTCTTTTTGCAATTATTTGGTGCACAGGAACTTTTTTCCGCGAGTATATATAGAATACTAAACGAACTTGCCTGTCATACCATTTTTATGAAATGAGTGAACAGTTTTGATATCTGACGAGCGAAAGCTGCCATAGACGTACGGGCTCCCATTTCTGTACGGGGGAGGGGGAGCAGCAGGCTGACTGTTGCCCGAATTAAACGAAAATGCCCGAATCTGGATAACCACATTTTGTTCATATTAGCATTAAAACCAAACAACTACAGGGTTGTAAACGAATCACTATGGCATTTGTTACGTGGATTACAACTAATTTTGTGGGTAAAATGATTGACATACATGGTAAAAAAGGTCTCAGGTTAGCACATTTTGCACGGGTATTTCTCTAATATTTGCCTGAATTTGAGGTTTTGCTCCAGCACTAATCTCCTGCCCGCCACGACTAACCAGACGCCAAGCTTTCCTTCAGTCACCCCTCCTATACAGCTAACCAACGTTGGATTTAAATATCGTCATGTGTCGCTCTTCTAGCGGCACCAACGCTGGACTATTATCTAATCTTGAGGGGCATCGAGACTGGAGGGCACTGCCGCTGGATGGGCGGTTGGGGTGTTCGGGTGGGGGGGGGATGGGGAGCATCACTGGAAGTTAGGGGTTAGGCGCGAGCGGTTTCGGCCGTAGGGAGAGTTAGGTTTGTTCGGGGATCCCCCCCCCCCCCTCTTTTCCCCGGGCGGCCGGTCACGCCAATGTTCCCGATACGATGGATGCCTCTTTTCCCCAACTAATAATAAAACTTTCTGGGCGTTGGCCGAACCCTCTCCTACACAACCTCCGCCCCCCCCCCCCCCCACCCCCTTCTGTATTGGGCTAATTAATTGGTAAATTATTATAATAGAAACTTTATTTTTAGATTGCCCGACTTAATTTGCGGCAAAATTTAAAATTAAAATCAAGTTATGAATTATTTATAGTTTTGCTACAAGGCATCGCTTATATGTACTTTCCCACCAACAGGAAAACACATAGCACGGCCTTTGACCAGTTGTGGTGCACTGGTCAGAACGAGAAGAAAAAAAACGAATCAACTGAATGGATCCATCGATGTGGTACGATCCTGCGACGCAAGCACCTCAAGCGAGCACTAAACTGACTAAGCTAAATCCCGGCGACCCCAAAAGACAAACGAAACAACATTGCACAGTGGTGTCGTGTTTAAGACATCGGACATAAGGCTGGTAGGTAGGCGGTTCGCAGCCCGGTACCGGTTCCAACCCAGAGCGAGTTTTAAAAACTCAATGGTTAGATGTAAGAGCACTACATCGTTTTCTCTCTCACTAACCACTAACAACTAACAACTAACCACTAACAACTAACAAGTAACAACTAACAACTAACCACTAACAACTAACCACTAACCACTAACAACTAACCCACTGTCCTGGACAGACAGCCCAGATAGCTGAGGTGTGTGTGTCCAGGACAACGTGCTTGAACCTTAATTGGATATAGGCGCGAAAATAATGTTGAAATGAAACGAAACGGTAACTCTGATACTGCGCCTTTTAATGAGGTGGTAATATCTAAAGGGACATTCCTCAGTTTGCTGCATTGTATGATGTTTCTGACTAATAAAATAGTTCTACGATTAAACTTGCATATTAAATATATTTTCTTGTTTAGAATATCAGTGTCTGTATATTCAATGTGCTTCTAGCCGTCTTAATATTACAAATTTTGTAAGAAGCCCAAACTGGATTTTGTCTTCAAATAATTTCGTACGTACGAACAAATACTTTTTTTAAAAATAAAATGAAATTTAGCCTAGTACTAATATTACAACGACCAAAAACACGTTTAATATACAGCCACTAATATTTTATGCAGATAAATATATTTGATATGTAATTATAATCGTCAAAAAGTCTCTGTTAGTCGATAACATCTTAAAAATTGCAGTAAACTCAGGAATGTCCCTTTAACGCGTATCACTTGCTGAACGCAATAATGGATGAGTAGGCTTCGATTTCTGACAATGCCTGCTCAGTCATATTCCTTGGCACCTGGCTAATAAATATGGTTATTACTCTACGACGAGGGGAGGATCTCCGTGGCGTCGTAACTCAAGTGAACGGCCGTCAACATGCCACGCGATATGAATACGGCCACACGGCCTGCACACACGATATCCACAGAAGGAAGGAAGTACAGTTTGTTTTGTTTAACGACATCGCTAGAGCACATTGTTTTATTAATCATCGGGAAAATGGAAAAATGTAGCGTTTTTTCCCCCGAGACTATATTTCAAATTTACCACATCACTAGAGCACATTGATTTATTAATAATCGGCTATTGGGTGTAAAATGTGATTTTAACATATAGAGAGGAAAGAAAGAAAGAAAGAAATGTTTTATTTAACGACACACTCAACACATTTTATTTGCCGTTATATGGCGTCAGACATATTATGGTTAACGACCACATATATATTGTGAGAGGAAACCCGCTGTCGCCACTTCATGGGTTACTCTTTTCGATTAGCAGCAAGAGCTTTTTTATATACACCATTCCACAGACAGGGTAGTAAATACCACGGCCTTTGATATACTAGTCGTGGTGCACTGGCTGGAACAAGATATACCTCAATGGGCCCACCGACGAGGATCGATACCAGACTGACCGCGCATCGAGCGAGCGCTCTTAATCATCGGAAAAATGGAAACGTGGCGGTTTCTCCCTGAGACTATATTTCAAAATTACCTCATGTTTGAAAGTTAAAGTTTGTTTTGTTTAACGACATCACTAGAGCACATTGATATATTGATAATCGGCTATTGGATGCCAAACATTTGGTATTATTGAGACAATTAGTCTTCGAGAGGAAACCCGCTACATTGTTTTCATTAGTAGCAATTTGATCTTTTACATTCAGCATCCCACAGGAAACCACATACCACGGTCTTTGATATATCAGTCGTGGTGCACTGGCTGAAGCAAAACATAGCCCAATAGGCCCACTGACGGGGATCGATCCAAAAACGACCGCGCATCAAGCGAGCGCTTTGCCACTGGGCTACGTCCCGCTTCTATATCGACAGAAAGAAGAAAGTAAAATTCGGTTTGTTTTACGACACTACTAGAGCACATATATTTATTAATCATCGGCAGAATTGAGAAATATAGCAGGTTTTCTCCGTAAGACTATATTGGCATATTATCAAATGTTTGACATCCAACAGCCGATGATTAATTAATCAATGTTCTCTAGTGGTGCCGTTAAACAAAACAAAACCTTAATGTTAGACGAATTTACTGGCGATGTCACTAGCATGAATGGAAAGGAAGGAAATGGTTTGTTTAGCGATGCACTCAACACATTTTATTTACGGTTATATGGCGTCGGACATATGATTAACAACCACACATATTGAGGGATGAAACCCGCTGTCGCCACTTCATGGGCTACTCTTTTTGATTAGCAGCAAGAGATCTTTTATATGCACCATCCCAAAGACAGGATACCACATACCACGGCTGGAGCGAGAAATAGCCCAATGGGCCCACTGACGGGGATAGATCCCAAACCGACCGCGCATCAAGCGAACGCTTTTCAACTGGGTTATGTCTCCCCCCCCCCCCCCCCCCCTCCCAGCATGAATGAATGCATATGGATGTGAATGAATGAACGTACAAACGAACACAAGAACGAACGGATGAATACTTGAATGAACGAACGAATTAATAATTCTATGTACGGATATACGAATGATTTAAAGGATGCATGGATGAATGGATGAATGAACTAATGAATGAATGAATGTATCAATGAATGATAAATTTCTTCCTTTGCATTTAATGGGAGGGTGTGGGGGGGGGGGGACTTGTGACATGTAACTTAGTGGAACGGTTTTGAATTTTGCAACTTCCTGCTTCAACTGTTTAAAGAGGAATTTGCTGATGATGGACAATATTACAAACAAGGGCGGGAAGTAGCCCTGTGGTACAGCGCTAGCTCGAGGCGCGGTCGGTGTGGGGTCGATCCCCGTCGGTGGGCCCAATTGGCTATTTCTCGTTCCAACCAGTGCACCACGACCGGTATATCAAAGGCCGTGGTATATACTACCCTGTCTGTGGGATGGTGCATATAAAATGTCCCTTACTACTAATCGAAAAGAGTAGCCCATGAAGTAGCGACATCGGGTTTCCTCTCTCAATATTTGTGTGGTCCTTAACCATATGTCCGACGCCATATAACCGTAAATACAATGTGACGAGTTCGTCGTTAAACAAACAATTTCCTTCATTTCCATTCATGCTAGTGACATGCCAGTACATTCGTCTAACATTAAAGTTTTGTTTTGTTTTGCGTGGTATGAGTAAACCTGGGAATAACACCAGGAAGTTCTCAAATTCGAGCACAGTTGTTGTTATTATATATCAATAAATACAGACCTTGATAACACAAACATTGTCATTATAAGTCAATAAATACAACCTTCGTTAACGTAAAACTAATTGCTTTCCTGCCGAACACAACACAAACAAAAGCTTAATTAGTATCGATTTTGAAACAATATGCCACACGTACCAAGCAAATATACTGAAACCATACTGGTGCAGTGGTTATGTTACCTGTCTTAGGGATGAGTGGCGCTGCGTTCGCATATCGGTAGCGGCACCCAACTGCCAAATGTAAACGTGTACGGCTACCACACCAACTTTTCTTGAATAACTAATTTATGTACTCAACACATTCCATTTACGGTTATATGGTGTCAGACATATGGTTACGGATGACACAGATATATAGAGAGAGGAAACCCGCCGTGGCTGTCGATTAGCAGCAAGGGATCTTTTATATGCACCATCCCACAGACATTATAGTACATACCACGGACATACCACATACTTTGTTACACCAGTTGTGGGATCGATCCTAAACCGACCGCGCATCAAGCGAGCGCTTTACCACTGGGTTACGTCCCTCCCCCTATGCTGAGAGAAAGCGCTTGGTGTTACACGCCAGGTAATTTATTGTGAGAAGAAGAACAAGTTTGGCTATTGAATATCAAACATTTGGTAATTTTGACAAATAGTCTTAACAGTAAGGGATCAGTTATTTGCCCCATCCCACAGACAGGATAGTACATACCACGGCCCTTGATATACCAGTCGTGGTGCACTGAAATATCCCAATATGCCCAACAACCGCACATTAAGCGAGCGTTCTTCTTGGAGAGAGAGAGAGAGAGAGAGAGAGAGAGAGAGAGAGAGAGAGAGAGAGAGAGAGAGAGAGAGAGAGCGTGTGTGTGTGTGTGTGAGAGAGAGAGAGAGAGAGAGAGAGAGAGAGAGAGAGAGAGAGAGCATGTGTGTGTGTGTGAGAGAGAGAGAGCATGGGTGTCTGTGTGTGTATGTGTGTGTGTGAGACAGAGAGAGAGAGCATGTGTGTGTGTGTGTGTGTGAGAGAGAGAGAGCATGTGTGTGTGTGTGAGACAGAGATACCATGTGTGTGTGGGTGTGGGTGTGTGTGTGTTTGTGTGTGTGTGGGTGAGAGAGAGAGAGAGAGCATGTGTGTGCGTGTGTGTGAGAGAGAGACAGAGAGAGCATGTGTGTGTGTGTGTGAGAGAGAGAGAGAGCATGTGTGCGTGTTTGTGTGTGTGTGTGAGAGAGCATGTGGTGTGTGATTTGTGTG
>NW_024535900.1:0-11769 GCF_016097555.1 Gigantopelta aegis
GGAAATGAAACATTTCTCCTTTAGAGCAACGTTCACAAATCCCCATTACTAAAGTCATGGCAATGTTTCATCAGAAATGCTATATCAATACCAACTATAGAGAGGGGAACCTTGAACATACCATATTCTATGAATATTCCATCGATATGCTCTTCGTTTATTTCTCATCCACCCACAGGACGAATATAATGTAACCTAATGATTTGGGTTTGAGCAGAAATATCAGGCAAATTCCATCACATGACACAACCTTCTTTAAGTATTCCCATCTCATCATCATCAAAATAATGACCACTTACATTTTCATCAGAGACAACAGCAATTTGATCATTAACTGGCTCATACTTTTACGTGTTTCTAATTGAAAATGTAGTTTAACAATTCCAGTGAAGTGGATTTGATTTGTAAAGATGTCGTTCATTAGGATAAGTGATTGAAATCTTGTCACTGGATACAAAAGAACATTTGGTTGTGTAGAAATAGTTATATTGAGAGTGAACGAGGTGACGAATATAAGATATTGGCAGAGATAGCGATTTGCTGTTAGAATTGGTATATCAGACACAACTAGTCTGCCTTCTTCACAAGTAGTTTCCTGAATAAAAGCTACTGGGACATGAACAATGGGTGTTTTTTCATTAGTTATAGAACAGTTACCCAATCCACATGGATTGGATCGCAAAACATCAATTTCTAATGAAAATGTAAATAGGATTATTCATTTATGATTATTTACCTTTGCACTCTACTGGCTCACTCCATTCAGCAGTAGCATTTTTCAGTAAACATGATTGCTGAAATAGCTCACCATTATCATGATAAAATCCTTGAATACAGCTTAATAGACATGTTGAATGAGAATATTGAACAACTCTGTACAATAACTGAATTAGGTTTGTGCATAAGCTCTGGACATTCCATAATTTTACACTCTGTTGGTATCCACTCCATCTGTATTAGGTAAACACACTCTATTTTGTGAACCTTGTAATGTAGCCTTCATTGCAAGAAAAGGAACAGTTGCTACCAACAACTAAAATTATGTCTGAAACAGAGATGTGTCCATTGACAGGTGAAAGAGATTAGGACAAGGTAATGCTAATAAAGAAAATAATATCCAAGATTATTACAATCACAAGTCTACGATCACATGATCGTGAATTATTTTAAGATGATATCCTCAGGACATTCACAACAACTCCCATCTGTATTTTTACATTGATATGACATCCTCCATTATTGTCAAGCATTCTTGACATCTTTTTAAGAAACATATCACATATTGTTATTTATTCAACGTCAAACTTTACCTGTACATGTCTGTTGTCTTCCATGAGACTATAACCATTTAACAAGAGCAGGAGTACCTTCCTTCCAGACATGTAAGTTTGTACACTTTGATTACATCCATGTAAAGTGTAGTTGCTGCATTCATCAATATCTATGATATTATCCATTAATTGGTTATACATTTAATGATTAAAATGTATTATAATATATGCAAAATTACTAATATTAAAATTTATAAAGACTCTCAAAAATTTTCAGTCATAAGCTCTCAAAGTATTTGGTAGACATTATATTACTTGACAAGATATTCTATCATTTGTATCAATTTGCACACCCAGAGTGACACCGCAAAATGATGTTCCAGAGTATTTTGCAAATATGAGAACATTTGTGGTACCAATGAACATCATCCACATCTGAAAAATGTATGGAATAAATTATATGTGTAGACAGATCTGTTACCATTGCATTTGTAGAGATCTAGTCAAGTTTTTGTTTGTACCATTTCTACAGGAACACTAAAAAACCCAGGTTCATTTATACAAATTTGCTGGCATCCTCCATTGCCATCTCTACATTCATCTCTGTCTACAATAAAGTTATATACTAGTTAGTTATCAATATTGTTTACCTTGACAATATTGAAAGTTATTTTCAATATAAATCATATCCTGCCAAATGGGACAATTAAGGGACCCTCTTGTGTTTCACAATGTCCCAGTAGTGCCAATTTATGAGGTCTTATCACAATTCATCAATGTCTGTGTAAAGCATATTGTAAATGTGTGTATATATATAATCTATATATCTGAGATAGATCGATAGAGGACAGGTCAGACAACAAGATAGATAGATATAGAGATGGAATAAGATATATAGCTAATAATGAAATCATCTAGATATTTGATGGATGCCAGGTTTCTATCAACAGGTATAGACCTTATGCATTATATTTGAAAAAATGTTGTATCTAAACAGCTAAATATTCTAGTTCTTTGAAAGGACTCTCAGCCATGCGGGATCAATTGTATGAAAAAAAGCAATTGTCATTTGAAACTAAGTATTCTTACTACAGGTAAATCAATATGAAGTAAGCTAATACTGTGTACTCAATAAGCATGAAGTGAGTAGTGCATCTACAACCACATTGCTTTTACACCCACTGTGCTATAGTAGTGAATAAGGCGTAATTGACGCTAAGAGTAGATACTATGTCAACTTAATTGAACCTGTTAGTTAGGTTGAAACAGTACACACATCTCCCTATAATTTCAGTATTAGATATAAACTACAAAGACACTTTTACGCTCTAGTGGCTTGATGTTAATTTAACCAGTTTTTTGGCTGGTTGCTAACTCAATATTGGGCTTTAATCTGGTAATGAGGACAACGGTTGAAATGACAAACTGCGATTCTAAGGCAATAACGTTGATGCTGTAGTATCAGGTTTAGACTCACTAACAAGGTAAACTGGTCATAACCTAATTGTATCCTTTAGGACATTGACAAATATAAGAACCAAGAGTATTCTTGAAACAGCAAGGCTGTGGCTTCAAGGTTGGCTGTGACATCATCAATAATCTATGTTAAAGATTCAAACATATAAAAATGGTTTTATGATGTAATTGACTTACACTTTAAAATGATTTTTGTCATTTCAAACCATCGTCTTTGTTGACCAGAAGCCATTTATATGAGTATCGCAAGAACGAGTTACCACAAATGGAAAATATGTTCTAACCTAAATCCAAGTAGAAGCAACAAGTACGCTTGTCGTTTATGTAACTATGAGCCAGAGAGAGATACTATTCAACTAAAATGCCAATAAGTACTCTGTGTAGTTTATTCCACATGAGCGGAGAGAGATACATTTCAATTTAAATAACTGGGTGGTTAGCCGGTTGAAATAGTATTGTTATAATTCAATTGAAGTCATTCATTAATAGCAATGTGGATGTAATGCAACGAGTTGGATTTATAAGTATTCAATACACTAGTATTGGACTTGTAGCAACCATAAATTGGGTTTACATAATTTGATGAAACTGTGGCAACAAAGCTTCAGTTAAAAAAATGACAGAAATGTTTTTTCAGGTATAACCTTGATCACAGTATTGCCCCCGTATATCCAGAATCCATAGGACAGTTAGTTGGATATTTGATGGCATATGTGTACAGGCCAGTCAACATGTTGCAATGGATGATTGCAGAAAGCTGTGGATCATATATATATAACTTTTATTGGGAAAAAGTTCTGGTCTAATCATACGCTGAGTTTGGATAAACACCAGAGTGTGCCTGGGCACAACATATTGCAGTTGAGGAAGAAACACTGATGTATTGAGATTCTAGTACAATGGTAATGTTTCACCAATACAAATCATGAGTTAGTATATCGTCAGACTGTAAGAATTTAAATAAGTACTTGACATCTGTCTTCGGCCCACCATCCACAACTGTAACTGCGGTCTCTTGACCCAATTTTCTGACACTACTCATAGTTGGGAGGGGATATGAGGTGATAACATCTAAAATAAAGCGATATAATATGACTGATATCCATAAATCAATGAAAAGATTTTTTCCACGTTGCTGAGTAACCATAATTGAACAAAATTTAGACCAGACCAATCTATTGATATGAACGAAAAGAGGAAAAAGCAAAACCCTTGAGAGAGTCATGCTTGCAAACTCAGCTATCACGCAGCGATTTTCTTTTATATAGCAAGTAGTTTAATACCGCCAACTATATGCATATTCCAAAGGCAACTTCAGCATTTTTCCATAATTTTGTGTGGGTGTAGTGCAGTTATTGATGGTGGTAGTAACTGTGTTCTGTATGACACAAGTATAAGAAGAAAAGATATCTTTGAATTTTTTTGCTGTATATGTTTGTTCTAGGTAATAAAGTGTCTTAATCTGATTTGCTTAATAAACAAACACAAATGATGTGTTGTTGTATATGACCAGGCTTTATCTGTAGTGCCAGACAGACAGTTCGTACTAAGAAGAACAAGTTTAAAGATTGGAATACCAGACGCATGCTTTTGACTAATCCATTATCCATACATTTAACTAATCCTGTCTATGCTTTTGACATTGGCCCTCAAGTCTTTCAACGTAGCGATATTGCTATATCTAATAGCACCAATGTCATGTCCCTAAAAAAGCACTTTAGACTGTTGACTAAGAAATATATGGATGAGATGGTTTTTAAAAAAATGTTTCACATTCATTTGAAAACTGTAGTTTAGCTCTGCCAGACTAAAACATATAATACGGTTCTTAATAGTGTGTTATGGCAGTCAAAGTGACATGGAGTGTAAAAGGGAGGAGGAATTAGAGATGTGCCCTATCATAGCATGACTAAACCAGACAAGTGCCTGATTATACTACAATATTAAAAACATCATCTGTGTAGTTGAACACTATCATGCATTGATCAGCCAATTGCCTTATGGAAACATGAAGGTTCAGAAATTGTTTGCCTATTAGATTGAATTACACAGCAATGTACAAGTCAGAGGATATTCATTTTTAAAAATGTTATTCAAGTCAAAAAAATCTCATCAACATTATAATAAAAAATTGCGACTATATTGCAAAGTGTTGTATAAATTGCAAAAGTGTGTGATTGCTAATACCATTTACTAAAACAGCCATGTATTATACAGTAAGGTAAGTTTAGTTGCATGAATAAAATGTCACTCTAAAAAAAGCTACATAAGTTTACAGGCAAAAATATTACAAACTTAAGTATCAGGCTTGAGCAAATCATTAGAAATGTTATTGTTTGGTATAATAAGGACAGGGAGTATCCAGTAACAATGGTAGTTGATGTTGTCCTCTGTTCAGGAGGGAATGCTAAAAAAAATAAAAATAAGTACCAAAGATTTCAATATACATTAAGATTATTTTATCACTTTGCTAAAGCTGTTGGTAACACAAATTATTTAGCACTAAAGAAATTACATGCATTAAATTTATGACTTATAATTACAGACAGAAGTCACATTCAAAAAGCCTTAATCAATGCATTGACCCATTCACTGAGCATGCCTCATTCAATTCCATTCTGTTTATCAGGACACTTATTAGGACATGACATTGCCTTTTGAAGAAATGGAAGTGGATTAATAGCATAATAACAAGTATGACAACTGGAAATAACACAACCACCAGGACAGGAACTGTTTTACTACTTGGAAATGGCAATCTGTGAGGTAAATTAAAGTTGATCATTAATATACCATAAAATGAAACTCACAAAGAGCACGACATAGCTCCAATATTTTCTCTTGGCAAAAAGCTGGAGTGCAAGTAGCGTGGACAGACTACAATGACAAATAATTGAATTATAGTAAAAAAAAACTTCCAAAACTCACATTTACATTTGACTCATTTCACATTCATGTTGTGTCAGGAAAATTGTTTTTATTGGGAAAAACATCCTCCATAAATGAAGACTTCACATTTTGCAACAGTTGATTATAGAAATATCTCGGAATGTTGCCATAACAAGGTCCTTTATAGGGTGATAATCTACAGGGCGCTGTTGCATTGATTATAATGGTATTTAATAATCAGAAGTCTTCATTATAAACTCAAAAGACATCGTTCTGTCACAGTCCCTTTTCTGGTTTCAAAGTTATTTTCATTGGCATAGCATCCTCCATAACTAATACTTCACATTTGCCACTTTTTGTATTATTAAAAGTACCTAGGAATATCACCATAACAAGGTCTTATAAGGTGGTGGTAGACTGCAAGGAGCTGGGGTGACATGACACAGAACTACATACTACAATAACATGACACTAGCCTGGGTAAACTTGTCTATGTTTTGAACTCGGAGGACCATGAAAGACACAAACGTTGTCCTTTCTGCTGGTTGGTAATAACTCTTTGGAACATGATAACAAGGTTTGAGTCCAGGTATAAGAACTAGTGGGATGAGCGTCACAAAATACTGTTATAAATCAAATTCTTATGTACTTTTAAGCAATTTTTGTGTAATGCCTGAATACAAGCTGTAATGTTAGAGTTGGGAACACACTTCAAACAAGGTCTATTTCTGTCCATGCAAAGTTGATAATAACCTTTGTGACAGTTCATACACGGGCTCAAATCCGTGGATGAGTAATTGGCAGGTTTACAATTGTACTGTTGTTTAATACCTCATTAATGTTTTTAATTTACTTACCTGATCTGACGGTTGTTATGTTAGCTCCCTGAACACATGGAATGCAAGATGGTCTGTCCATACCTCACTTGATAATATCCCAAGTGACAGATAAACAAGGGTTCAAAAACAGTAGAGGAGTATGTGCCAGGGTTTGACATAGCTCTGTACAGGTACATGGTTAAATTTATAATAATATTATAGAGTTCATTTTCATACTTGACAATCTTTATAGAATTTAGAAACCACTCATTGCAGTGGAATAGTTTGTGGGCCATTGGATACACAATAGCAGCAGCTTTCTCAATTTGAAATGATCCTTTGTCACACAAAGAACAAGTAGATTATTTTGATTCTAACATCACACCAGGTTTTGGTCGAGTGTCTCTTTGACATAACCCTTCCAATAGAACCAGGTTGCAGCCAACTACATAGAGTAGAATAAAAACAATAAACATATTAGCCAATAAACATAAATGGTCATCTACCACAAACAAGATCCAGGTTAAAATCAAATCATATCCAACTGGACAATTGAACAAAAGAGGGTGACTTTAAACTTTTGACATTATTTGTATATGTCTCTTTCCTGCTGATGAATAAAATTGGATTGCTGATGGTATGAAGGATAAGTCTAATGGCTAATTTACTCTTGTAGAGTTCACTGAGGACTTTTCCTGGGTGTCATTAAAACATCTTTTCAGTGTTATTGGTTGATGATACTTTTGAGTGCTGAGAACTTCAAAACTAATGACAAAAACCATTGAATGCTAGGTTTAATACAGGTGTTTGTCGCAAATTAAGTACTTGGCTAACTGGCTGCCTAAGAAAGCTTGTTTCTTTTCATTCCTCATAGAGTGTTTTCTGAAGATGTCTTTGTTTTGTAGGTACACTCTACCATGGTAACTCATTTTCAACTGGGCGTTCCCAGTGTAAGACAGTGAGATTAGCTACTCTGAGATACAACTGAACCAAAATCATTTGAAGAATTACAATAATTACTGTCCTCATTTTGCATAAGTAGCATCTGTAAATATAATAAAGACTCCTGTTTTCATTTCTTAATACTACTTCCAAGGAGCTGAAGCATTTGGTCTAAAGAACCCGTCATAGACTGGCACAGGATAAGCACTAACCACATCACATATAAAATAGGCATCATCATATTGTGTAGTTGTACCAATGATTGTGGGTGCTGAATGAAGCTTGGAATTTCGTAAAAAATACACAATAGATTGATGACTCTTTGATAGTACCTACTGCATTTCTTACTTCACAGTTGATAAACACCAGATAATGATGGTGTCTATGTTTTGGCGTACAAGATTTCCTGAGTTTGTAAAAGGAATATTTTTTGTTGTTTCTCGTCCTGCATATGTCAAGGGTAGGATGGAAGGAAGCTTGCAATTGAGGTTTAGTGTATTACCAGATTGAATATATAGTTCATGTTCTGGCTGTTCAGTTATTTCTGAGGAGGTGTGCACCAATCGTCTAAGTCGTCTCAAAGATTGCACATTTGAATTGTCTCAGTTAGAACAGAACTAATTTGACTATAATTTTGAGAACCATTACTAGCAATCATTAGCAGGGGGTGGTGTATTTTAGAAATAGCCAAGATAGAATAGATATTGCTTCCGGCTTGAGAGATTCCAGACAGCAATGGTTTGACGGCTCTCTTCAAAGCAAATTTTGAGACAGTCACTACAAGCTATAACACTTTCGACCAAAAAAAGCTACACTGGCATTATGTAATTTTCCATGTTTGTCTCCATTCCACAACCTGCTGATCAGAGACTCTTGGCTAGCATGGCATTGAAAATGTCCAATTGATTCTGATAGAAGGTGTATTCTTTTGTTTGCAGGGAAAGATTTTTTAAAGGAAGCGTTGACTTCAATTCCCTAAGAACATCTACAGTTGTTGATATTTCACTTCTGCATTCATCCTTGGTTTTTTGTATTAAAGAAAAGTGTCTCTCTAGTGTTTTCATGAATAACTTCAAGTGTGCTATTAAGTTCATTTAATAATATGATGCAGCATTTTGTTGGTTGTAGGTAACAGTTTTGCTTACAATATATCAGATAGATATGTGATTGTTGAGTACTCTCTTCGTTTTTCGTAACTGAATTTACTTTCAAAAGGTTATCAATGATGGTCATCTACAATCTGTTGTCAAAAATATTTTTTTGAATAAGATCAGCTCGATGAAATATATGTCAATAAAACTATTTCTTCATGACCTGTTTTATGAAAAGAAGGCAATTCATACACAACATGGAGTGGGACTAAACTGGTGGGTCCGGTGTTTCACACTGTAACATCGAAAAACCATTCTAGTGAATTGTAACTCTAAAAGTATACTACTATGTTTAATAAAGTTTAGCCATCCATTCATTCGTTTCTCTCATTCATTTGATGCTTCATAGGCTGTTATTGTGCATCTACTTTCAGCTCTTAAAGCACCTTGCAATAATCGATGATGTTGAACATTGACTTCTTTGTTAAAGAATTGATTTTTTAATCTAATGGGCATGAGGATTCATATATAGCTGATATCCCACGTGATTTTTCTAGTGCTCTCAGATAATCAAATAAAATTCATCTGGAAAATATCTCAGATGAAACCGTCTATTAGTATCATTATCGAACCTTATCATTTAATTGTGGATCGTTAATTGTAGACAATAGTGCATAAGGGCACTGCAAACAGAATCTCCCAACCTAAAACTGCCCAATCAGATGTGTGATTAACAGCTTTTCGGACTTGTATTTTCCAACCCTTTTACACATGCATGCTGCTTAGACATGACATAATACGCGTACTTTGTATTCATAAACCCAGTCACGTTATATTCTTTCTATCCTATGACATTCTTTTCGGGGGTTTTTCTAAAGAGGGACCAATGAAACTAATCACAGGCAGGAATTGGAGTAATCAATGGACTAAAGAGCTACTATACAAACCATGTATACCAATTGAGTCCATAAACCTTGGTCCCATCAATTCGATTATCACAAATCTTTTTTGGATATATAAAATAAAATTTCCTTACTGACCTTTTGTATTGTTTCGTTGTAAACTCGTAGCCTTTTTTGGACTCATAAACAGGGGTGGAAGGTGTGAAGCAACGAAGTCAATACAACACCTGCACGGCAGGATTGTTCGCATTCTTTAAATTTGACAGATACCTTCAATGGAACTGTGTGTTTCATTAAAACCCCATTCCAATTGTGTTCTAACAGATCATGAAGGTTGGCTTTTCGGAAATATTTTTTTCATTGTTTTTAAACGACTTTTTTTTTCTGTCTCCTTTTGGTTCTATATTTCGTGTTAAGGAGTTTCTAACCTGTTTTCTTAAGGCTTGCAAGTTTGTTCTTTACATTATCACGCATTGTCCTTTTGCTTGAAAGTAAATTTTGCCGTTGCTTGATGAAAATTCGATCTATGGCTTCTTCAGCTTGTTCATTTAACTCATTTTCTTGCATATTGAGTCCTGGCCTTCAGATATGCCGTACTTGTATCAACATTCCAATTTGGAGTTGTAGCGTCGAACTCCATTCTCCTGCTTGTAGTGTCCTCTACCACTATGTCACGGTAAATTTAGGGTTTAAAAATGTTTTATTTTGCTGAGAAGTTTATTTCAATTATCAGTATCCTCACAGCTGTTTGACTTATTGAGCATCAAATAATGAAATATTAGGCTGGATCAAAAAGCTGAAAATGCCTTTTCTCAGCACAACATTGCTGCCTGTATATTGGTACTCGTGAATTTGGTAAAAGCTTTATGAAATTTCCTAATTCAAGCGTACCCCTTGGTTAACACAGTGATTCAAGAAAGGCATTTATCTTTTCCCAGGAATTAGTGGAATAGTGGTTAGGAAAAAAGTACATACGTTTAAAAACGAAGACCAGGGAACCTGATTCATTTGATCTTTGTAAGGTCAAACATTCACTAGTTAGCGAAACATTGTTTGATATTGTAGTGGAATTAGCCAAAATTGAAAATGAGTTTTGGACTTTACCAAATGGCCTGTACCTTTGAGTGTGAATATACTTTACTGTAGCTCCATTGATTAGGCTACGGAGATAGATGGAGGGAAGTATGACCACCAGTGATCTCAGTGCTTTTTTTTTTTTTAATCTTTGCATGTATCTAAAATAAGCTAGTAGTTGGATATTAAAATTCAACATCACATTACCATCTGTGACATAAAGCAGCATTTCCATTGTTAGAGTGCAGATAAAAGTGTAAAACCTTTTGGGGTCTGTGTCCTGGCACTATGATACGATTTTCAATTTTCAACTCTTATCCTTTTCATTTCCATAGGTATCTGCAAAAATTCTTGTCCTCTTATCTTCACTAACAAAATGGCTATCTTACAGACATGATAAAAGGATCTTCCATTTCCACACAGTAGTTTAAGTAACCAACAAAAAAAAGTAACAAGTTAAAAAAATTTCTTTCGAAAATTTCCACTTAGTTTCAAATGCAATAATGTGTCATAAGCAGGGAATGCTTTAAGGGTGGTTTCGCTAATTTCATCCACAATAACAGTGGATTAGTCTCAGTCCAATGACCAAAAATTGATGTAGTTAATTAGAATAACGTACTATTTCCATCCCTTTTGACCGTCTATTTATGGTAAATGAAGGAATATTTATCACAGCTTTTGGTTTAGAATATTGGTTATTCCAACAGTCATACCATCTTCATTTTGTTATTACAAAGAGTTCTCATAGAAACAAACTGGTGAATCACCCGAATAAGATGAACATACGAGATAACTTCTTGTTTAGCTAATTGAAGTTCTAAGCTATGCTATGACATATTCAGACCAAGCTAGTTTCAAAAAGACGAATCCAAGTAATGGCCACTCAATCAAGGAATCAAGTCTGTGACTAATTTCGAGCATGTAATCTGTCCGTGAAAATGTTTTTTTGTTGTATTCCGGGGGGGGGGGGAGGATGCTACAGTAATTGACTAAGGCCAAATAGCTGC
Source organism: Gigantopelta aegis (assembly GCF_016097555.1). NCBI lineage: Eukaryota > Metazoa > Mollusca > Gastropoda > Neomphalida > Peltospiridae > Gigantopelta > Gigantopelta aegis. Next base: position 11,471 of record NW_024535900.1, read on the forward strand.
TGACCATGTTAGAAACGTTTTTTCTACAGCTGCTCGCCTTTAGAATATCCTACATCTTCGAATAGTAGAATATAGAATGACAATTTTCTCTCTTTTGGCAACGCCAAAATCCAGTACAAAGTCAGTGACAAGTTTTTCATAATAATGCTATATATACCAACTTGGGAGGGGAACCTTAACTACATATTCTAGTAAAACTCCTCAGATATCGCTCTTGTTTATTTCTTCCACCCACAGGGAATATAATGAACCTTCAATGGTGGGTTTAACAGATATCAGGCAATTCCAATACCACAAAA
>NW_024535901.1:0-10366 GCF_016097555.1 Gigantopelta aegis
AAGTGAAAAAAAGCCTGGAGAGAGAGAAGTTCTGGTTATGACTGTTTATTGTGTAATTTGCTATCTCTGCCCTTTTAAACGTAACAAAGTGAGAAAAGACAAGGAGGTAGGTTTTAGTTTTTTTTTTTTGTACAATTCAATGCTTCTAAACGTGAAAACATAAACAAATTTGGGAGGACCGGTTTCGCCTTTAGTTTTGTTTATTGCAATTTTTGCTTCCTGTCCTCTAAAAACTGAAAGAAACCGTATAGGACTGTTTTGGGGCATTTGTTATCCCCCTTTCAAGGGAAACAAGTCGGGGAGAACAATTATTTTGGTTTTATAACTATTTTATTGTGTAATTGTATCTACCACGTGGTTTATTAAAAATCTATATTTTATTTGTTCCTAGGTTGCATTGACTTGTGACGTTCACAAGTTATTACGTATAACGTTCCCTCATCCAAAACAAGTCTACCCTTATTTAACGTCTCAAGCCTTTCCGGTGCCGTGATGAGCGATTGGTAAAAGATCAAAGATCGAGGGGGCTGGGTTCGAATCCAGGAAGGAAGTTAATTTAAATAATTGTTTGTAATGTGGATTCCCATTGTAATTGAATAGGAAGCTCAAATAATAGGAGTAGGGATGAATACCCCCCCCGACCCCCCCCCAAAAAAAGAAAAAAAAAGTTTTAAAAAAAAGACAAAAGAAAAAACTGGAACTTTTTTCTTTTAGTTTTCCCCCCACAAAAGCCTAAAGTCCCCTCTTTTTATAAACTACCAAAAATCATACTTTTGTGCATAATTTGGTACACTTAAAACGAATAAGGCTAAGGAAGACTGGGTGGGTTAACACTGTTTTATTTTGGAACTTGTTCAATTCTCGACCCTTTAAAAAGGTGGGTTAGAAACAGGGAACCAGGTTAAAGGAGTTGATACTAACCCTTAAACGTGAAGCTGGGGAGACAAATGTATCGGACTGCACTGTTTTATTGTTTCATTTGTTATGTCCGCCGTTTCGGGGAAACAAAAGCTGGGGGAGACAAATTATTGGTTTTATAAAATTTTTTTGTAATTTGCTAGCTCTGCCCTTTAAAACGTAACAAAGCTGAGAAAAGGACAAGGAGGTAGGTATTTTCGGTTTTTTGGTACAATTCAATGCTTCTAAACCGTGAAACAAAAAGGCTTGGGAGAGAAAAGGTTTTCTGCCTTTTTCTGTTTTAAAGTGCAATTGTTTGCTTCCTGTCCTAAAACGGGGAAAGAAAACCTATAGAGAAATTGGTTTATTGGTGTCTTTGTTTTAGGTCCTGGCCGTTTCAAGGGAAAACCCCGTCTGGGGGGAGACAATTATTTGGTTTTAAACATTTTATTGTGTAATTTGCATCATAACCACGTGGTTTATTAAAAAATTCCTTATTTTATTGTGTTCCTAGGGTTTGCATGTAGTTGGGGCACGTTTCACAGGGGATTACGTATAAACGTTTCCAATTGCAAAACAAGTGCTACCTATTTGAACGTCCGTCTCCCCAATTGACACCGTTACAAGGGCCTTTTGGTAAAAGAAAACAGATTTTCCTCCCCTTTTTGTGTTTCTGCATGTTTGTTTTTTTTTTTTCTTGTTTGTTTTTTTTTAAAAACTGCCAATTTGTTGTTTGTGCCCCCGTTCCCCCTTTGTTTTTCCCCCATTCCCCCCCCTTTTTGCAAAAACGTGGAAAAGAAAGACTGGTGATCAATTCCGGGGGAACCTGGGTATTTTTTAAAGAGAGTTTTAATTGTCTGTCCCCAATTAATCAACACTGGAAAAGGTAAGGAAACGGGGCCTGGGGGTCAGAGACCCCATGTTGTTTAAATCCATGTTCATAATGACTGTTTTTTTTATTGTTGTAATTTTGTTGGTTGGGTCCAACGCCCCTGCCCCCGAGTGGTTGAATTCCCAAGCCTTAAAAAAAAGGCCCGCCTGCCAGGTGAGAACAAATGTTTAATCTGGGGTTCCCACTTGAATTAACTGCTGTCATTTTTTCGTTTTTACGCATAAAAAATTTGCGGGTAAAAATTTACACAAACGAGGCAGAGAGAAGATCGAGGCTGGTCTTATGCCTGGCGTTGGGGGGTTCGATCCATTCTGTGGGGGGGGGAACAGGTAATTTTATATTTGAAAATTACAATTTTTGTTTTTTTTGGTAACTGGTGGATGTTCCCCCCCCCCCTCCCCCCTAAATTGTTTTAATGTGGAAACATGGGAAAGGACAGGTCCTCCCCAAGAATGAAGGGGGTTAATTTAAGTGTAAGTGGGGATTCCTGTCCTCTAAACAAACAAAAACCCCGCCCCCCTCCCGACAACACAAAACACCATTTGGGATGTCCCCCCGTTAAAGGGGAAATCAAAGTCTGAGGGCGAAAACAATAGGGTTTTATAAAAATTTTAGACCAAAAAAAGAAAAAACTCCGCCAACTTAGGGTTTTTTTCGTTTCTTATTTTTATGTTTTTTTCTTTTTTCCCCCACACAAAAAAGCTCCCTTAAAGTCCCCCCCCCCCCCCTTTTTTCCTATTTAAAACCTTCCAAAACAACACCGACCACAAAATCAATACTTTCTTTTTGTGCCATAATTTTTTGTACAACCCCATCACAAAACGGAACTAAGGCTTGTTTTTTAATGTTTTGGAACTTGTTAACAATTTCTCAGACCGTGTTTTTTTGTTTTTATAAAAGTGTTTGTAAGGCGTGTATGGGGGGTTAAGGTAAAACCAGGGAACCCGGTTTTAGAAGTAGTGAGCATGGTTGTGATTAGACTAACCCCCCTTAAAAAAATTTGTATTAAAGGCTTTGGGGGAGACCAAATTGTAATCCAAGTCCCCCCCCTAGCGAACCTGGTGTTTTTTAATTTTGTGCAACGTTTTGTTTTTTAATTATCCCCACACAAATAGCCTAAAGTCCCTGCTTTTCTATATGTAAACCCAAGAGAAAAAACATTAAATTGCCGTGCAAACAGGGGCTGGGAAGTTTAAAACGACTAAGCCATTGGTGGGCACCTGGAGTAGGGTTAATCACTGGTTTTGGTGCAAATTTGTTACCAATTCTCGTTTCTTTTTTATCTTGGGCCCCCCTTGTTTAGAGATTGTAAACAATGTCCCCCCTTTTTGGGAAAGGGACCAATGAAAAAAACGTTTAAAAACGAATAGCCCTTGCTGATAAACCAGAATATTTTTCCGTCCTTACAATTAGTGTTATTGTGTTTGTTTTTTTTGTTCCTCCTGTTTTTTTTTAATATGCAATTTATTTTTTTTGTTTGCCAATATTTGTTCCTTATAACTAAAACGTTGTGAAAGCTAATACTGGGGGCAAGATTTTTGCCCCCCCGGGGACCTGAGGAATTTAAAAGAGAGTTCTTTTGTAGGTACTGGTCGCTCTCCCCACCCATAATATCCAAAACACTGGGCAAAAAAGGGTCTTACAGAAAAAAAAGGGCTTGGGGAGCAGACCCCCCCATGTACAAAAAAATCTGTTTAATCATTGGGACCCTGTGGTTCCTGTCCTTTAAAAACGATATGTGCAGGACCGTTTTATTTTGGTTTTAGTTGTTCCCCCCCCCCCCACTGCCCCCCCCATTGTCCCAAAGCGAAAAAAAAAGGCTGGGGAGAAAAAAGAAGAGGAGGATTTGTATCCCCGGTTCTTGTAATAACTGGTATGTGTTTTGTTTTTGTTTTTTATACATCTGCGTTTGATTTTATACCAACAACGAATTGGCACCAAAAAAAGATTCACAGCTGGGTGAGGGCCGTTTTGGGTTGGGTCATCCAACAATTCCAGTGCTACCTCTATTTGAATTCCTTAATTAATTTAATAAATTTTGTTTTGTAAAATTGAGAGAGTTGGACAATTGGTCCCCAATAAAAAGCTGGTTAATGTTTTTTGGGGAAAAAAAAAAAAATCGGAAAAAGCTCCCCCAGAAATATAGTGTATGGGAAGTTTCAGTCTACCATATGTACATACCCCCCACCCCCCCCCCACCCCCCGCACAACAACCCCACAGAATCCCCCCCCCCGGAGACCCACCCCCGAAACAAAAACAGAAACAAAAAAGGTTTTTTTTTTAAAAAAAGAACCCAAAAAGAAAAATCCCTCCCCCCACAAACTTTTTCTTCCCTTTTATGGTTTTTTTCCCCCGACGCCCCACAACAAAGCCCCTAAACAGTCCCCCCCCCCCCCCACCACTTCCCTTTGTCCCTATATAAACCTCCCACCAACAAAATCAGACCTTTTGGTGCATTTTTTTGAGTGCCAACATAATTAATTACACTTAAAAAAAACGGGACCTAAGGAAGCCCCCCCCCTGTTGTTTTTTTTTTGGGAACTGTGTTTTTCTTGGAACGTGTTTACAATTCCCCCCTTCGGACCTATTAAACGTAAGGCCTTGGGTTTTTTTAGAAAACAGGGGAACCGTAGGGTTAAACAGAGAAGGTTTTTTTTTGAATTTTAACTAAACCCCCTTAAAAAACGTAGGAACGTAGAGGCTGGGGGAGACAAAATTTGATATCGAGATAGCGCTGTTTATTGGTCATTTGTTATGTAGCCAGTCAAGCGAAAAAAAAAAAAAGGCAAAGGCGCATCGCAGAGCAGGAATTATCTGGTCTTATAACTGTTTATTGTCTAATTTCTCTGCTATGCCCTGTTTTACGTAACAAAGCTGAGAATAGGACAAGGGCCCCCCCCCCGGTTAGGTTAGTTTAGGGGTTTTTTTTTTTTTTGTAAAATTCAATGCCTTCTAAACCGTGAAACATCATAACACGGCTTGGGAGAGGAGAGAGAAAGGTTTCCGGCCTTAGTTTCGGTTTTAATGTGCAATTTGTTGCTTCAGTCCTCTAAAAACGTGAAACAAAGAAAAACATATAGGAGACGGCCTATTGTGTCATTTGTTACTGTCGTGCAGGTTCAAGGGAATACAAAGTCTGGGTAGAGACCAATTATTTGGTTGTATAACTATTTTATGTTGTAATTTTCTATAAGCGTACCAAGCTGGTGTATTAAAAATCTATATTTTATTGTGTTCCTAGGTGGGCATTGCACGTTGTGGGCACGTAGCACAATGTGTATTAAGTATTTATAACGTTCCATCAGCAAAAAACAAGTGACTACCTCTATTTGAACCGTATCAAGCATCTTCTCGCTGTTTAGCGAAGTAGATGGGAGCGACTGTAACAAACGATGCAACGATCGAGCTGGAGGCTGTGGTTCGAATCCAAGAAAGGTAAAGTGATATTTAAATAATGGTTTGAAATGTGGATGTTCCCATAGGGTAATGTAATAGGAAGATCCGATAAGAAAGTAGGAGTAGTGGATAGAGTACCCCTTAGCTACGCATCCCCGGCCCCCAAAACAAAAAGAAAAAAAAAGTTTTAAAAAAAGACAAAAAGAAAAACTGTGCAACGTTTTTCTTATGTTTTCCCCACACAAAAAGCCTAAAGGCACTATTTTCTATATATACCCGCACCAAAATCCTACTTTTGGGGCATAATTTGTACACTTAAAACGGACATAAAGGCTAAGGAGCGACATGGAGAGGGTGTAATTCACTGTTTATTTAGGAATCTGTTAGCAATTCTAGACTGTTTAAACGTGAGGTGGGGTTGAAAAAAACAGGGACCGGGGTAAAGAGAGGTTGATCCAACCCTTAAAACGTTAGGAGGTGGGGAGGACATAATGTATTGAACTAGCGACTGTTTTATGTGTCATGTGTTATGTCACGCCATGTCAAGCGAACAAAAAAAAAAAAAAGGATCAGGAGAGAGAGAATTATGGTCTTATGGGGGGGGGGGGGGGGACTGGGTTTTTATTGAGGGAATTTGCTATTCTCTGCCCTTTTTTTGAACACGTAACAATAAGCTGAGAAAAAGAAAGGAGGTAGGTTATGTTATGGCGTTTTTGGTACAATTCAATGCTCTAAACCGGGTTAAAAACATAACAAGGCTTGGGAGAGACAGGTTTCTGCCTTATTTCTGTTTTAATGTGCAATTTTTGCACTTCCTGTCCTCTAAAAACGTGAAAGAAGCCATAGAGAGGGACTGCTTTTGTGCATTTGTATGTCTCGCCGTTTCAACGGGAAACAAAGTCGGGGAGAGACACAATTATTTGGTTTTAACCTATGTCTATGTTGGAATTTGCTATCAGTTACCACGTTGGTTTATTAAAAATCTATATTTTATTGTGTTACTAGGTTGCATTTGCACGTTGTGCACTGTTCACAAATGTGTATTAAGGATAACGGTCCGTGATCCAAAACACACGTGACTACCTCTATTTGAACGTCTCAAGCATCTTCTAGCGTTAGCGCAGTCGATTTTGATAGCGATTGGTACAAACGATGCAAAGGATCGAGCTGGATGCTGGTCGTTCGAATCAAGTGAAAGGTTTAAGTTATCCTTTAAATAATGTTTTTGTTTTATATGTGGATCTCCCATATGTACTGTGCAATAGGACGCTCGAATGAAGGTAGGAGTAGTGGATAGAATACCCCCCTCCGACCCCCGCCCTAAACCCAAAAAGAAAAAACAAAAGTTTAAAAAAAAGACCCAAAAAAACAAAAAAGGAATAAACTGAACTTGTTTTCTTTATGTTGCTCCCCCCACAAAAGCCTAAAGTCCCTCTTTTCTATATAAATATCTCACCAAAAATCATACTTGTTGTGAATAATTTGTCCACTTTAAAATGAACTAAGGTTCAAGGAGAGACATGGGGGTAGAAGTCAATAAACTGTTTTTATTCTGGGAAACGTGTTAAATTCTGGACCCTTTAAAGAGTGAGGGGGGATGGGTTGAAAAAAGGGAACCGGCGGTTGAGAGAGGTTGGATACTAACCCATTAAAACGTCAGGAAGGCTTGGGGAGACAAGGTATCGAGACTAGCGACTGTTTTATTGGTGTCATTTGTGTGTATCACGCGCATATTGCCATGTGTAAAGCGGAAAAAAAAAGCTGGAGAGAGGAGAATCATTCTGGTCTTGATAAATGTTTTATTGTGTAGATTTGTTGCTCCTTTCTGCACTTTTTGTTTTAAAAAGTAAACAAGTGGGTGGAGAAAAGAAAGGAGGTTAGGTTAGTAGGTACGGTGTTTTGTTGTACAAATCAATGCTTCTAAACCGTGTGATTGAAAACATAAACAGGATTGGGAGAGAGAGAACAGGTTTTCTGCATTAGTTTATGTTTTGAAATGTGCAATTTTTGTGCTTCCTGTCCTCTAAAAACGGGGAAAGAAAAACCTTATAATAGCGACTGCTTTATTGTTCATTTGTTATGTCCTGCCCGTTGGTAAAGGGTTAACTAAACGGTTGGGGGAGGAGAACACAATTATTGCGTTTTATAACTATTTTATTGTGTCATTGCTCTATTGAGTACAAAGTGTGGGTTATTAATTAAAAATCTATAATTTGAGTGTGTTCCTAGGATTCAATTGCCACGTTGGGCAGTTCACAATGTGGGTATTACGTATAACGTTCCATCATCCAAAACAACGTGACTACCTCTCATTTGACCGTTCTAAGCATTCTTATAGCTGTAGCGGCAGTAGGTTGAGCGGATTGGTACAAACGAGGCAAAGGATCGAGCGGGGCTGGTGCGTTCGAATCCAGTGAATAAGTAAAAGTTATATTTAAATACAGGTTTGTAATGTGGACCTGTGTACATATGTAAATGTGAATTAGGAAGCTCAGAATGAATGGTAGGAAGTAGTGGTATAGAGTACCCCCACTCCGATCCCCGCCCCCAAAATAAAAGAAACAAACAAGTTTAAAAAAAGACAAGAGGAACTGCAAAAACGTGTCTCTTTATGTGTTCCCCACACAAAAGCCAAAAGGCCCTCTTTTTCTATTATAATACCTCACCAAAAAATCATACTTTTTGTGCATAATGTGCTACACTTAAAACGAACTAAGGTCTAAGGAGAGGCATGGAGTAGGGGAATCAATGGTTTTATTTTGGAACTTCTACAATTCTCGACCCTGTAAAGTGAGGCTGGGTAGAAACTAGGGAAACGGGTAAAGAGAGGTTGATACAAACCCTTAAAGTGGAAGGTGGGGAGACCAATGTCTCGAAGACTAGCGACCTGTTAGGTGTCATAAGTTAATGTCATGCCATGTCAAAGTGAAAAAAAAAAGAAAGGCTGGATGGCGAGAGAGACTATTCTGGTCTAATGACTGTTATGGTAATTTGCTATGCTCTGCCCTTTTAAATGTACAAAGTGAGCAAAGACAAGGCGGTAGGTTTTTAGTTACGGTTTTTTGTGGTACAATTCATGCGTTCTTTAAACCGTGACAAAATAACAAGGCTTGGGGACGAGACACGGCGTTTCTGCTAGTTTCGGTTTTTTTAATGGTGCAAAGTTGTTGCTTCCTGTCCTCTTAAAACGTGAAAGAAGACCGTTAGTGACTGGTTTATGTTGTCATTTGTTACAGTCCCGCCCTTCAAGGGAAACATAGGCTGGGGAGACACAATTTTATTTGGTTTTATAAATATTTTTTTTGTGTAATTGCCGCTATCAGTGACACGTCGGTTTATTAAACATCTATATGTTATTGGGTTCCTAGGTTGCATTGCACGGTGTGCATTGTTCAACAATGTGTATTACGTATAAACGTTTCCATCATACCAAAAAAACGAAGGTACTACCTCGATTTGAACGTCATCAAGCAATCTTCTCGCTGTCGCGCAAGTGTCGATTGAGCGATTGGTCCACAAACGATGCAAAGATTCGAGCTGGAGGCTGGTGGTTCGAAATCAGGGAAAGGTAAGTTATATTTAAATAATTGTGTGTAATGGGATATCCCCTATGTAATGGACTAGGAAGCTCAGAAATGAAAGTAGGAGTAGTGGAATATGAGTACCCCCCCGATCCCCCGCCCCAAACAAAAAGAAAAAACAAGTTTAAAAAAAAATTGACAAAAGGAAAGAAAAAACTGACAACGTTTTCTCTTTAGTTTTCCCCACACAAAAGCCTAAAGTCCCCTCTTTCTATAGTACTCATACAAAAATCTTCTTTTTGTGCATAATTGTACAATTTAAAACGACCCTAAGCTAACGGAGAGACATTGGAAGTGGGGTAATCACTGTTATTTGGAACTTGTACAAAGTCTCGACTCTTTAAAACTAAGGGCTGGGTAGAGGAAACAGGGAACTGGTTTTTAAGAGAGGTTGATACTCTAACCTTACAAAAACGTAGAAAGGAGACTGGGGAGACAAGTATAGAGCATCGAGCGACCGTTTATTGTTTTGTCAGTTGTTTGTCACCCTGTAGCGAAAAAAGGCTGGGAGAGAGAATTATCTGGTCTTATACTGTTTTTTGGATTTGCTATGCTCTGTCCCTTTTAACGTAACAAAGCTGAGAAAACAGGAGTAGGTAGTTCGGTTTTTTTTGTACAATTCTCTTCTAACCGGAAACTAACAAGCTGGAGGAGACAGGTTTTTCTGCCTAGTTTTGTTTAATGTGCAATTTTTGCTTCCTGTCCTTAAAACGTGAAAGACGTATGTGACTGTTTATTGTGTCTTGTTTCCCGCCGTTTCAAGGGAACAAAGTCTGGGGAGAACAATTATTTGGTTTTATAACTATTTTATTGTGTAATTTGCTATCAGTACCACGTGGTTTATTAAAAATCTATATTTTTATTGTGTTCCTAGGTTGCATTGCACGTTGTGCACGTTCACAATGTGTATTACGTATAACGTTCCATCATCCAAACCGTGACTACCTCTATTTGAACGTCTCAAGCATCTTCTCGCTGTAGCGCAGTCATTGAGCGATTGGTACAAACGATGCAAAGATGAGCTGGAGGCTGGTTGGTTCGAATCCCTTGAAAGGTAATTATATTTAAATTTTTGTAATGTGGATGTCCCATATGTAATGTGAATAGGAAGCTCAGAATGAAGGTAGGAGTAGTGGATAGAATACCCCCCTCCGATCCCCGCCCCAAACAAAAAGAAAAAAAAGTTTAAAAAAAGACAAAAGAAAAACTGCAACTTTTTTCTTTATGTTTTTCCCCCCCACAAAGCCTAAGTCCCTCTTTTCTATATAAACCTCACCAAAAATCCTACTTTTGTGCATAATTTGTACACTTAAACGAACTAAGGCTAAGGAGAGACCTGGAGTAGGGTTAATCACTGTTTATTTTGGAACTTGTTACATTCTCGACCCTTTAAAAGTGAGGCTGGGTAGAAACGGGAACCGGGTTTAAAAGAGGTTGATACTAACCCTTAAACGTAGGAAGGCTGGGGAGACAAATGTATCGAGACTAGCACTGTTTTATTGTGTCTTTGTTATGTCCGCCTTCAAGTGAAACAAAGTCTGGGGAGAAATTATTTGGTTTTATAACTATTTTATTGCGTAATTTGCTATGCTCTGCCCC
>NW_024535902.1:0-11772 GCF_016097555.1 Gigantopelta aegis
CATATACAAAAAATAGTCAATTTCTTTAGATATATTCATCAAATATCATAATATACTTCTGTTTTTTTAAATCAGAATGTTTGTGCTTTCTGATAGATATACCTATAAAATAAACAATTCTAGAGAGAAGGAGATATAGATGTAATTTAGTATAATTTCATTAAGTGACTTACATCATGAATGGGGATGACATTTTGACTAGATAGCCATTAGGACTCCATCCATCATTGGTCTGATATTAATATCTGCATCTTCCTAGAGCAGTTGTTCAATGACATGGATATGACACTTTGATTAACTATCATTAGGGCAATCCAGCCTTCCTATTCTTGAATGACCTTCTCATTTTATTAATATGTAAACAGTATGTTTACTGATATGAATTACAATATCATATATGACAGGAAATAGTTCAAATATTAAGCCATTTCTTAGTTAGCTGGTACAATATTTGATACAATGTACAATGACCTTTATTTATTATATAAGTGTACTGTTCCTAAAAGGGAAAAGACTTCAGTATCTATATAAATTAATTAATAGCTTAGGTTTAATGTATATGTTGTATATGGCTAAGTAATTTTATTAGTAATATTTCTGTGGTATATTGAATCAAATATTATTAGACATAAAGAAAACTAAATAAATTCTCATTAACAATAATAATTAATAAACAATGTGTAACCAGTAAATACATATCTAATACTACAAATTATTTTTTTGGCCATAGCACAACTTTTTTGATTCTTTTTATATCCTGGTGACTTAATGAGTATTGAGGTTTAAGTAAATGACTTGTTAGAGATGAAACTCTGTACTTTTAAAGTTCTTTCTTCTTGAGGTATAGCTTGACTGTTCATACATTGTTATATCGTCTGTTGTTAATAATGATTTGGTTGTGGCTTCTTCATTAATGTTGTAAGGATGACTGAAATTCTGATAATTTGTATCTTCTTCTCGAATTGTGATATTGTCGACCTCCAAAGTTGATTAGTAGCTCATAATGGCTCACTCATTAGTGACATCCAGGTGGTACTATTGACAGCATGAGTTAGAATGAGCACAACTTAGAGTATTTCTGTTATCAAAGAGATTACTACAATACTGCAAAGAACAAAGGAGTGATCTACGGAACTTTCTTGTTTATTGAATAGCATCCAGCTGTATGAGAGCACCACTATATCGACATGTCCACAGATGAAGATACATGAGTGGAAGTTAGACCAAGTACGAGTGGAAAGATCTGGACTATCTAATGTTTTTCAATTATGACTATCACCCTAAAACTCCTTTAAAACATGCGTATATAGTTCTCTCGGGTCATTAGTGAGGTGTGGCAGGTTTGTTTTGAGGGAAGGTAATGAGAGTTAGGGTGACCACCATAACATGATAGGACTACTGCTTTTTTAATCTCATCAGTAGTGGGTCAGCTTTATCTCTAAGCAGATTAATAAGATCTCTGTTACCAATATAAGCGGCATAAAGAGAAAATTGCTTTGCTCCTTGTATGCTATTGTTGAGGATCTGCAATATTGTAGTAAACTGAGCTACTCAACTGGTCCAAACAACAAGCTAAACATAGTAGTTAGATCCATCTTCCTCTGAGCATCACTGTCTACAAGCTTTTCCTAGTTGGGAACAACCTGTACTGACCATTTTGATAGCTATCATAGGGCAGGTATTCCTTGTAGATCCGAAATTGCATCCTGGATCTTCTTGAGTAGTGGTTCACGACCCCGGGTATGACCATTTTGACAAGCTAATTTAGGGCAGCCAGCCTTCGTTATCTTGAAGTTCACAACTTGCATGCTCTTTGACAATTGTTCAACGACCTCATTGAACATTTTGATAGCTAACATTAGGGCAGTCACACCTCTTTTTGTTAGGAATATTAACATCTGCATACTCTTTGCGTAGTGGTCAACAACCTAGGATGACCATTTTTACCTAGGAACCCATCTTAGGGCCAGTCACACCTCTTTGTTATTGAATATTAACATCTGCTGCGGTTTGACAAGTTGTTCAACGACCTCAGTATGACCATTTGACTGCTAACCTTAGGGCAGTCACACTCCTTTGTTGGAATATTAACAATCCGCATACTCTTTGAGTAGTTGTTCAACAAATCTTGGTAATGACCTTTGTGAGCTACTACTTATTAGGGCAGACCAGGCCCTCGTTATCTTGAATGTTAACATCTGTCATGCTCTTCGATAGTTGTTCAAGACCGGGGTATGACCTTTTCACTAGCTTTCATTAGGGCAGTCAAACTTCTTTGTTCTTGAATAATTAAAGTCTGCATGCTCTTTGAGAAGTTGTTCAACTACCTTGGTATGACAATTCGAACTAGCTACTAGTTAGGGCAGTCCAGCCTTCGTTATCTTGAATGTTAACAGCTGCATGCTCTTTGAGAAGTTGTTCAACGGAACTCAGTATGAAATCATTTTGGACTATGCTAACATTAGGGCAGGTCACACCTCCTTTGTGTCTGAATATTACATATGCATTACTCTTTGAGTAGTTGTGAACGATCTTGGGAGGACCCGTTTGACTAGCGTACTATTAGGGCAGTACACCTTCGTATCTTGAATGTTAACAATCTGCATGCTCCTTCGAGAGTAGTGTTTCACGGACCGGGTATGACCTTTTTTCACTAGCTTTAAGTATGGCCAGTCACACCTTCTTTGTTCGAATATTACCATCTGCCTCCTCTTTGAGAAGTTGTTGAACGACTGGGGTATGAACCATTCTGAATAGCTAGCATTAGGGCGTCCAGCATTCGTATTTTGAATGTTAACGTCTGCATGCTCTTTGAGAATGGTTTCATGACCTGGGTTATGATCATTCTGGAATAGCTTAGCAATTAGGGCGAGTCCAGCTCTTCTTATTTTGAATGTTAACGTCTTCGTGCTCTTTGAGAAGTTGTTACCAAGGACCTCAGTATGACCATTTTTTGACTACTTAACAATAGGCAGTCACACCTCTTTGTTCCTGAATATTAACAATCTGCATACTCTTTGAGGTAGTTGTTCAACGATCTTGGTACTGACCATTTTTGACTACCTACTATTAGGGCCAGTCCAGCCTTCAGGCATCTTACTGTTAACATCTGCATTGTCTTTTGAGTAGTTTTTCAACGACCTCTATAATGACCGTTTTCACTAGAGCTTTCATAAGGGCAGTCACACCTCTCTTTTTCTGGAATATTAATATCTGCATGCTCTTTGAGAAGTTGTCACGACCTGGGTATGACCATCTGACGAGCATAGCATTAGAGCATCGCCCCGTTTTTGTATCTTGAATTTAACACTAGTTTCAGCTGATATACCATGTTACTACAATTTTTTCATGTCCCACTTGTACTAGCTAGCATAAAGTGCTGTGTTTGCTTTTTCATGACAATAGTCCACATCACCTCCTAACTTGAGAGAGAAAATTGATACAGCTTCATTGTGACCGCTATTTGACACTTCAGGAGAGCTGACTCAAAATACAATCCATATTCTGATTATTCTTCCAGGATAGTGTCACCATTAATTTGTTAGACCAAGATACCCATGAGGACGCCTACACTGTAACGTGGTCTTGAGCATAAGCGATGAGACAATCAACATTTGATTCATGGGACAATATATTTAATATAACTGAGCCTGTCTCAATTGTGATCTTTACTCCAAAAGAGATTTGTTCAATTTATGAGGTTATAAGTGTCCCGACTTAGTAGATTAAAGTCCCCTTCAATATGCTAAGCTTCATTCCAGGATTATGTAACGCAATTGATATTTGTGGCATATTTGATAAATCTCCACTACGTGGAAAAGATAGGACTTTTCAGTTTATTGTTTACTTTTCACTTTCAATGTTCGCAAAACAGGTAATATTAGCCTCAGCTATGGTGTTCTTTACGTTCAATGACGAGGCTTCTCTTTGTTCTCCAAAGCATTCATCATTGAGATAAACGTGTCACTCATATCAAACACTCAATTCCCAGTCTATGAAGTCAAAATATGTACTGTTGGTTTAGAAAAATTTCACCAAGTCCCAATACTTCCTCAGTTGCCCAAAACCCATTTCATTCGATGTCAAATCCATCTAATAAAGGCCCACTAGTACTAGTTGTTGATGTTGTAGTTTATGATAAAGTGATGATCTAACAACTACATTTTAATGTTACCTAAACATGTTATCTAAGCACCCAACAGTTACATTTTAACTTGATTTTTTCTCCTCTACATCTAACTTCACAATTCTTACTGCTCTTCAACAACGCTCTATTACATAGAGAGATAGTTTAATATATTAAACCAATTACAATGAATACTTTATATACCATGAGAAATATTTTTTAGTTTGTAGATGTTGTTGTATTTAGCTTTTGATACACTTTGAAGCTAACGAATATTCTTTGTGCTTTTCTAGTGCCATTGGACATGAGAATTCCTGCCATGATGCTTCAGGAGAAGAAACACTAACCATTTAAAAGAAATAGAGCTCGCTTTTGTAGTCCATTCATCTGATGTTCACGTTCAATTAAATTGGGTATGTGCACTGCTAATGCCGGTACGAAATCACCAAACTTTGGCCATTGACTAGAGTATCTAGAAATTCTTTAACTGGTCATACTTTGGTTCCTAAGTGACCATAGCAGGATCTGATGACATTATAACTTATATTGTATACAAACAGAAGCAAACTACTAGTTGGCAAACATGTTACAGTAACTATGAGAATGCAATAGCTGCTGCCCTTAGAAGGTAATAATTGAACATGAAGACAGACATAAGGTGATGTCCTTATAAATAACTTGAAAAACACGAATTCAATATATTTAATATGTCATGTGATTGTATAACATACAATATGACCAATACGGGAGAATCTTGTATCAATAACATTAGGGACTGTTATTGATAACATGATGTCATTGTGCGTTAATGGATGATGAACAAGTTGACAAAATGGACAGCCTGATGGGGTGGGGATAAATGATTGTGATGACTGTGACTGTGACAACTATGTCTGGATAGATAACCAAACATATTATATATTCATGTTTCTGCTGCTCATTTTGTTGTCGTCTTATAGGAGCTGTCTCAAAGAATGTAGTAGTGCTATATGCTATTACTGTTACTGTGTCATGGTTATGATAAAGAAGGGACGCTTATGTGTTTTTTAATTACATATGATAACCTTTTAAAGTATCTACTTAATTTTTACCAATACTATAATTTGTAGTGAGCAATTCTAAAATCAATTTTATTTATAATTCTAAATAAAATTCTCTGGCACATCCAAAAGTTTCAATGATTACTACTGTGTTGCTAAAAATCACTTAAACATAACTACCCACACCAAAGGATATTTCATGTTACAGGAAAAACTGAGACCAATAAATATGAATCAATTTTTGTGTTAGCCTATGCAGTGTTGGTTCTGGTGACATATTCACATTGGTCATGTGGAATGCATTAATTTATTTACTAAAATACATTTATAATTGAAAAAGTAACAGTTTATGATTACAACAACTACTACATGTAACAACATATCCACATTGAACTAATAAGGTTATGTGATAGTTATATACTATGTCTTGCCATATACTGTATGGTGAATAGGATTCACATTACTGTAATTGATTTATGCTTTCGTAATTCAATTAAATTGATATACATCCACACTTGTTATCAATCGATGCGTTGTTTGACACTTCTCATCACGTATTTAGTAAAGTCCTCTATAACAAATTGAACTTGAAAAAATTTACATAGACTTGAAAAATAGTTATATTAATTCTTATTGTCACTGCTCTATTATTATCTGTAATATAGATATTATTCCATCATCCTATCACCTTATATAGTAATCTTCCTTTTCAAAAACCACGATTAAATGCCCCCCCCCGAAAGTCTGCTCTTATAAAAGCCACATTTTACTAAAAACTATAGAATTATACAGTATAAACTAACTCCCATTATAAACAACCGAATCTTTAGCAGTAAAATGCCTACACCTCTTTGACTATCTTCGTTTCCTTTGTTTTTACAGCTGGTTATTTTTTGTTCTGTGAGGTTAAGTAAATGCAAATGCTAGAGATGTGGAAACTTTGTTAATTGTAAAGTCTTTTCCTTGTCTCCCCTCTTTACGAGTGAACTTGACTCTTCATAACATTTTATATCTCTGTTTGTTTAATGATAACTCCTGCGCCCTGCCCCCACCCATAGCTTCTTCACCAAGTTGGTTAACTAAATGATTGAAGATCAGAAGGTTATCATTTTGTTCTTTACTGTAATTGTGATATTGTCCTGACATCCCCAGCTGATTTAGTAGCTATTCTAATGGTTTTCCTCATTAGCTACATCCCATGCTGTACTGTTGTCAGCAATGCCATTAGGATAAGCACCAACACCTTAAGAGGGTCTCTGTTATTGAAGACGATTTTATACTGCTTACAGCAAAAACACAAGCAGTAAATCCAAAAGACTTTCTAGTTTATTGACATCAAGCAACCAGCATTTGTATGAGAGCATCCACTATATCAAATGTCCCAGATGAAACGCTACCATGATTTGGAGTAAGGACCCAAGTACCAGTGGAGTATCTGGACTACCTAACGTTTTTCACTTATAACTGCACCACCTAAATCTCCTTTACCACATGAGTCTAGTAGTTTCTCTCTGTGTCATTAGTGATGATATGGAATTGGTTGAGAGAAAGGTAAGAGAGTAGGGTTACTCACCATAAAATGAGGTTCTAATGCTTTTTCAACATCATCAGTAGGGGGTTAAGCTTTCTAAAGGCATAGTAACAAGGTCTCTGTTACCACTATAAGCTACTAATGAAAAGGGCTGTTTTGTTCCATTGTATGCTATTATAGGAGGCATTGCAAAATGACGTAGTTTTAAAACATTTCAGCATACTTCAAGATGGCCATTACAACAAGTAATATTAAGGCTAGTGTACTTTCCATCTTTCATTGAACATCAATGTCTACAAATTGCTTTAGTTAATAGTTTCTAACAACCGTGTATATGACCATTTTTGCAACGAGCTATTCATTAGGCAGTTATCCTTTTTTTGTTACGAATATTAAACGTCTGCATCATCTAGGGAAGTATTGTTCAACAACCTGGTGTGTGACCATTTTCCACTAGCTTTCATAGCGCAGTCACACCGTCTTTGTCTGAATATTAATTCTGCATGCGCTTTGAGTAGAGTAGTGTTCACCAACTGGGTATGACCATTTTGACTACGCTATCTTAGGGAAGTTGAATCCATTTTTTGTCTTAATATTAAAATCTGCATGTTCTTTTGAGTAGTTTTCAACGATCTTGGTATGACCTATTTGACTAGCGACATTAAGGAAGTTTGATCCCTTTTTGTTCTTATAATTAAAACACCTGCATGTTCTTGAGTGTTGTTCAACGATCTGGTAGGACCAGTTTGACTAGCTAACAGTTAAGGCAGTCCAGCCTTTGTATATCTTGAATGTATAACAATCTGCATGCTCTTGAAGTATTTTTGTTCAACAATCTTGGTATGACCATTTTCACTAGCTTTCATTGGGCAAGTCACCCCTTCTTCATCCTGAATATAACATTCTGCATACTCTTTGCGTAGCTGTTCAAGATCTTGGTATGACCATTTTGACTAGCTGATATCATTAAGGAATTGATCCATTTTGTTCTAATATTAACATCTGCATGTTCGTTGAGTAGTTTTCAACGCTCTGGGTATGAATTTTGACTAGCTAACATTAAGGCAGTCCAGCCTTCGTTATCTTGAATGATAACCTCTGCAGGCTCTTTTGAGTAGGTTGTTCACATCTGGTTCGACCATTTTCACTAGCTTCATTTAGGGCATACACACCTTTTTGTTCTGAATATTAACATCTGCATACTACTTTGAGTAGCTGGTCAACGATCTTGGGTTTGATATATTGTTGACTAGCTATCATTAGGGAGAAGTTATCCATTTTATTGTTATTAATTATTAACATCTGCCTGTTCCTCTTGAGTAGTGTTTCGATGACCTGGGTATGACCATTTTGACTAGCTAACATTAGGGCAGTCCATCCATTTTGTTCTGATGCTAATGTTCTACTGGTTTTTGAGTAGTTGTGTTAAACAATCTTAGTATGACCGTTATCACTAGTTTCCATTGATGGGAGTCACACATTCTTTGTTCTGAAATTTAATTGCGGCATGCTCTTTAAGTAGTTGCTCAAAAACCTTGGGTCTTGTGACCATTTTCACTGCTATTCAAGCGGCCGTTCCATCCTTCATTATCTTGAATGTTAACATTAGTTCCAGCAGATTATCAGTGTTAGTCAATTGTTTTGTGTCCCATTTTACTAGCTAGCATAATTCTTGTTACCTGCTTTTCATTAAAATTGTTCCACATCACCTCCTAACTTGGGAGGAAATTGTACACTTCATTATGACCAATTATATGCAGTTTCAGAAGAGCTACCAAAAGTAAAAGTTCATATTCTTCACTTTCTTCTAGGGACATGTTCACCATTAATTATTAGACCAAAGATACCAATGACGAGCGATGCCTGAACTGTATCTTGCCTTGAGCATAAGCTATGAGAACATCAGCATTTGATTCTATAACCAATATATTTAACAAATACTGAGCCTGTCTCAATCTCATATGATTTAAGAATATTGACCGTTTTGGATTTGTCAAGGAAGTAAATGTCTTATTAGTAGATAAAGTTTTTGGGGGGGGGGGATAAAAAAAGTAGCTTATTCCCACTTGGTTATTTAATTCACTGTGGAATTTTGGGCATATTTGATAAATCTCCTAAATATTTGTGAGTATACACTTTTTTAATTTTAGTTTAAGTTCTTTTTACTGTAGATGAGCACGAGGGGTTTCCTCAGCATTAGTCATATGTTCTTTAAGTCAATGACAAGACTTTTTTTGCTCTTTGCCAAAGTATTCATCATTAAGAAATCTCTCACTCATACAACAATTAAGTCACAGTCTATAAAGTCCAAACTAGGGATGTATTTTGCTAAAAATTTATTTAAGTTTTGATATTATTAAGTTGCCCAACCCAGTCCATTCGTTGTTCAATCCCATGTAGTAAACTACACTAGTAGTAGTTGTTGATGTTTGCTAGTTTGTGATCAAGTGCTAATCGAAACGCTACCATTACGTCACTGAAATATTTTTGTCTAGACTCACTATTGTACTTTTAATTTCTTTTTCTGCTACTTCATCTTCTTAGCTTTATCATTTCTATGGACCATCACATACTTGATGAAACTATCATTCTAAAAGGATAATATCATAATAACAGCAAAAATTTGTAATATCTGTGAAGTCTTGAAGCTGTTGATGAAGTTATATTAATTGCTTGGTAGACTTTTGAAGCTAGAGGTATATTCTTGGACTTTTCTCATGTGCAAAACAAACACATCTGGCCATGATGCCATCAGGATGAACAACTAAGCCATTTCATAAGAGAAGCAGATTTTTGTTGGTCGATTCTTGTACTTTTCAAGTTCAATTACTGGATATGGTCAATCTCAATTCCAGAGTAGAAAGTGCCAAACTTGTTGCCAATAAATGGTAGCTAGTAATTCTATTTAACTGGTCCATACTTTGGTCTAATGGACATAGAAGGATTGCTGACATTATCAACTTAGATTGTTAGACAACAGACAGAAACTAGGGTTGGAAAAAACATGAGGACTTGATCAGTAAAAAAGGAGGGAGAATGTAATGAGCTGCTGACCTTATAAGTATTCTTGTAACTAACATTTGTTCTGGAAACAATCAATACGGTTATTAATTATTATGTGATGTTGTAAGATACAAAATAGGACCCGAAATATGAATGTTCTTATATAACAAAATATGTGACCTGATTTGCAAAAAGGGACCTCCTTCGTTAAAACATTTGTGTACCTTATTTGTGAAAAAAAAAACCGTTTAGAAGATACCAAAAACCATTTTTGCATACATATGAGAATTAGTTATGCATATATAACAACTGTATGTATACAAAACTGTTTTTTTGAGATGTTTTTAACAGTTGATTTTCACAAAAATCAGGTCACAAATGTTTTGACCCTGAAATGGTCCCTTTTTGTGAAATCAGGTACATATGTTTGGTTTTGAATAAACAGATATCATACCCCGCCTGTGATGGATAACATGAACATTTAAGTACTGAATATCCGCACTCGTCATCCACGTAACGAGCACAAAACTTTTGCCAAGTGCTGAATATCTAGTCCCAATTTGCTATTTAACTGGTCTATTATTTAGGTCTAACCAGGACATAGTAAGAATCTGCTTGACTATTTTAAAAACTTTATTGAGCAAGCAAGTGACAGTACCTACTGGAAAACACCCCCCCCCCCCTATGGCGGTTTAATCACTTTGTTTTTCTTGCTTATATGCAATGGTTTGTCATTGCCCCCCCCCCACCAAATGATGTATTGAATTAACTAATCTAATGAGATTTCGTTTATCAGGTAGATGATTGCTATATGATTTTTAGGACTGTAACTCATACAGCGTTTTTGGCTATAACTGTGATAACATTGTATGAATTATTATAATATTATCATTGTGGGCGTGTGTTCAGATATTCATTCATATCACTCAGTTGTGTATGGGAAAAACGTTTAAATTGTTGATCAAATATATACAACAAGTCTATAAAATCATGATATATGTTCTATATACATATATTGTTTCTCTGTATACATGTTATAGAAGCTCAAAACTGTGCCATCGATCAATCGAAGAAAAATAAACCAGGTTTAGGACAGGTTGAGTACACCCACCCTCTTGATAATAATCATTGGTTAACTAAAGGTATTATACTTCAATTCAAGAAAACTCTTTCATGACAAATTTATCGAACGAGAGAGAGAGAGAGAGAGACAACCAATCCAATGCATTCTAATTATAGAGTTTACATTGTGTCTACTCATACGCATCGTAAGTTTCTCAACAATTGTCTATGATAATCAGACAGAGACTTAGGGTATTCGAATTGCTGGCAGGAAAGTTTTATTCTTATATTATGTGATTCTTAGTCCTTCTACACTAACATACTACAAATGGAGCAGTCTTATATACTGATATTTTACACAGAAGGATAGTGAAGTGACCTTCTTGCGCACTGGTGTTAGCATTGCATTCCTGACGCACCGTTTTGCCGTTTATTTCATGCTCTTTAAACACTGAAATAGATGGTTGCAAGCGTCGTTTGATTAGTAAACCCTCCAAGACGGCATCCATTTTATGTATTACTGAGGAAATAAGGAAAAGCAAGGTTTAAATGTGGTTTTAAAGCCGAATTCATTAGGAAATATTTTCATAATGAGGCCGGTTTTTAAGGGGAAATGAACTTCCTTAAAACTTTGTTCTGTTTTCAATTAAGGGATCTATTTTATTTTCAACAACAAGAAACAGATTATCCCACAAATTAATTAACAGGTTGCTTTAATTAGTATTTCCGGGTTTGGTTATACACCATAATTATCATTCTTTTGGATTAACATAAAATTATTTATTAAAATTATTGTTTACCAATAAATTTATGAAGTTCCTTGGGTATGTTATATCCTAGAACCTCATTCAACCTGTAATACCAGGAAAGTAACTTGTGAAATAATTTAATTAATTTTAATTCAAACAAAAATACTGCAAACAAGTAAAAAATCAATTTAAATGTAGGGTGGCAGTGGAAAACAAATAAAACCTCACTTTTTTAAGAACCAGTCTTTAACTTCAGACTTC
>NW_024535903.1:0-28794 GCF_016097555.1 Gigantopelta aegis
TGATATAGAGAACTATTAGAAGCTTGATATGTATAATAACGGATGGCGCTAGGAGCTAATCCATATTGAGAACAATTAGACAACGAAAGGAACATTATTATATCACAATGTCACAATACACTAACATTATGGTACCATTAGGAAGATATCTTGTGTAAAGCTGAACGAGAGATTGGTTACCACGAACAATTCAGAACAATCATATATCAATATAATCCAATAATATTAAATAGCTAAAGGAATTCCTTAGGAATATATATTCCGATATAGTAAACTGCTTTTTGTATAAGATCCATGTGCTGGGACAAGAGAATCGAGTTGACATTAGTATTCTTTCTAACTAGAACTCCTTTTCCCAATGTTATTATGAATACCACATGGGGGTATTGTTCATACAGCGAGGGAGGAAGGGGGTTTAGTTCACTAGTACAATCAAACTATGCGAACATAGGAAAAGGCTTTGCTAGCTGCAATAAGACGCCAGGTAAAACAGAAGCGTGTAAACAACACTTTCATGACTTAATTTTAATGGTCAGATGGCTACAATAAAAACTGGACAAGAGATTGTGTGATTGAAGCATTATATATTTACAAGTTAAGATTATGCTTACTTTATTATTAAAAGCGATTTGTTGACATTTCTAACTTGTTACCAAAAATTCCTTTTCCACTCTGAGTCACTAAGTTATTGACGTCACATGCATGCAACAAACTGATGATGCCTGATTGTCAAAAGTGACGTTATTCATTACATTATGTTCTTAGAATAATTTCCAATTATTTATATTATGTTATTTTTTATATTTTACTAGGCACGCAAGGAGTATTGGTCTGTCATAAACATTGGCAAGATGAACCTGTCATTATTTATGTTATCTTCTTTTTATCCACTTAATTTACTATGTTATTTGATCAAGTTATTTTTGTATAAGAGGGCATTTTGTGTTGTAAGAAAATGTTAAGCTGCAAGGATTACCAGGCGTGGCTCAATGATCGGACACTGGTGTTTTTACTGTTTTTACATAAATAAACGGCGTTCGAAGCTGACTTTCGACACCACCAGTTTCGAGTGCCCCATCCGTCATAAGTTAGTTGCAAAAAATATACTGAAAAAAGAAATCTCTTGCACAATGTACAAGCCGTATATACCTGTACGCTTGAGATAATGATAATATCGGACATTCTTATGTAGATTCGAACGATAACGCATATCTTGGTAAACAACATAAATAATTAGCGTGAACGTTTTTCCCCTCTGCTTTTGAACACTTATATATGTAAGAATTAACCGTCAAACTTTGGGAAATTTCTACATAGTTCTTGAATATACATCTCTTGAAAACAAACCTCCTGGACGAATACAATAAGCAGTTAAGAGAAGTGCTTTTCTAAAGTAGTGATAATTTTCTTGGATAATTATTAAGCTCAAATTTGACATCACAAATACTGTTTTTATTAATATAGAAATTCACCTGTGGATGAAGAAATAATTTTACTCAAAAAGTACTAGTAAGTTAAATTATTATATGTCACCACATAAAACAAACAAAATTACGTGATATTTCTTCATTGAGTCCCAACACATATCATGTGCTACTACTGGAAACATTTTTCACATTCCACCCAATTAGTCCCGCTTTTGTGTGAAAACATAAATTATTAGAAAATGCTGATAGTTTTTTCTGTAATGAAATACATGAATTGTATTATTATACTGTGAATATTTTTCATACTGGGTTGTCAGGTTTCGTTCGTTTGACTGCTCTATGTAGTTTTCTAAAATGGCAATCCACTAATCAAGGGTTAATTATAATCAAATGGTCCATACCATTATCACTGAGTCCATCTGTCATATTCATAGAGTCCTATCTCTTCTTCAACTTCTCTTGCTAGTACTTTGGTACACTCTCTTCTCCCTGTAACAAGGATAATTAACTTTAAACTACTTCAATATATATATACTTACACATACTGGAAATTTGAGAACTTTTTAGGTATGTCTTTGACTGCTCTAGTGTAGTTTCTAAAATGGCAACCACTATTCAAGGGTTAATTATAATCAAATGTCACATACCATTATCACTGAGTCCATCTTGTCATATTCATAGAGTCCTATCTCTTCTTCACTTCTCTTGCTAGTACTTCTGGTACATCTCTTCCTCCCTGTAACAAGGATAATTAACTTTAAATACTTCAATATATATATACATTACACATACTGGAAATTTGAGAATTTTAGGTAATGTCTTTTGACTGCTCTAGTGTAGTTTCTAAAATGGCAAGCACTATTCAAAGGGTTTAATTATAATCAAATGTCACATACCATTATCACGTTGAGTCCATTCTTGTCATATTCACTGAGTCCTATCTCTTCTTCACTTCTCTTGCTAGTAATTCTGGTACATCTCTTCCTCCCTGTAACAAGGATAATTAACTCAAAAAATACTTAAATATATATATATAATTACACATACTGGAAATTTGAGAACTTTTGGTGACTGTTCTAGTGCACTTTCTAAAATATCAAGCCATAAATTCAAAGTATAATTATCCTCAGGCTGTATCACTTACTATTCTCATCCTACTTCACTGAGAACTGATGCTCATGCCACCATGGATTTACATGCTGTAGCGTCTAAAGATAAGTCTTCAGGGGATGGAATATTTTTTCTCATTTTTCATATCTGATGTCAGGTAGATATAACCATTTCTCATACCTCCTAGAAAACCGACTGTGCTCTTCTTCTGTAAAACAAATTTTGATGTAACTCTTTTCACTTTGTTTTTTTTCTTTCTTTTGTCTCTCTTTCTTGGCTTTTTCAACTGCTCTTTTAAGCTTTCTCGCCTCTACTTCCTTCTGTTTTTCTGTTCGGCGTTCATTTGCTTCTTTTCTTGTTGTTGCTTTCTAAGATCTTTAGGCTTTTAATTCATCTGCTTTTCATTTCTTTTCCCTCTTATCTAAAACTGAAGATTTTCAGAACTTGTTAAAACACGAGCACTGTGGTTGTCTTTTTCTCATTACTTGGTAGCTGAGGTAAAGTAAGAAAATCATGAAGATTAGATGGCTGAAACTTTTGAATGTAATCTTCGTCTTCAGAAAAGTTACCATAGTAACCACATGTACTGGTCTTCACTACAAGTGTCTTCCCTCATAATAATCAATGCTTTCAATATCGGAAGTAATACAGGTATGAGGATGAGCCTTAGCTGGGCTATACAGAGGAAGAACACGTCCCATCTTGAGGGGCTATGATATCTATTTTCCCATCCTCCTCAAGTTGCAAGTAATGTAATACTGCATACCTGTTGAGGGGGTATATACCAGTGGATCTAAACCCAACAACAATATTAGCTGGTGTCATCACCTTTGTCCAGGCTCGACTAAAATTTTGGTGAAATTAAATCTATTAATGGCTTTCCAGGATTACAGGACAAGTAGAGATGACACTCATTATTGTATGCCTTTTTAAGGGGCTAAAACATGACCTGTCCAGTGGTGACACAAATGAGTTGTATGGGTGGCAAGCAAAATAAGATGATCTGATTTGCAGCAGCTGTCCTGATCAATTGAGGTTGGTAATGTGAAGATGTCCATCCAGGAGTAACAGGATGGGTCGCTGTGGAGGGATGTGAGTAAGAAGTGATTAGTAAACCATTCCTGAAAACAATTCGGAATCTATCCATCCATTTTTAGACAACCCCATATGCAGTACCCGGATTTCCTCCTTGTTGTGAAATTGGGCTTGAGTTTTTTCGATCAAAAATTATCATCGAAGGCAAAAGGTAACTAGAAGCACTGCATGCTGACAAAACGTAATTTGGGCTTTATCACCACTAGTAATACAGGAAATATCTCTCTTACTGTACTCCAATTATTTTGCCAGTTTATGTTGACCAATGGAACCAGCTCTCATCACAGTTAAAAATCCAGCATTGGTGATTCAAGCAAATTATTAGACTTCAATGTTTCTTCAAGCAAGTCAAAATATCGAGTTATGGACAATCTGGGTTAGCTGCAATAGCTCTACGATATGCGAAAAGGGGGGAAATGAATTTGGATCCATATCTTAATCGTAGTTTTGGATGCCGCTTTAACAAATGACCCCACCAACCAGTAGTGACATTGACATCTTTTCACTTCACATTGACGTTTCTTTGCTAGTGCTGCTCTAACAATACAAAGAACTTGTTCCTTTGTCCGAGCGAAGCCAATTTTAGCTGAAACCTACCAAAACTGTTACTAGTTCTTTCTTCTTCTTCAATGTCATTTAAGTATCTAGGGGGTCCACTGTGAGCACCTAAAAGAGACATTACCAGACACTCGGATCCCATAATGTTGACTTTGGCACATTATCCAATTCAGTCAGCTTTTTCTAAGAGTAAAATCGTCCTTTAGCCACGTCCTTTGCTGCTATATGTAACTGGGTCTCACTCCACCGCTTGTAGTGCCTATCCCTTGGCTTTTTTCTCAGAGGATAACCTAGGCTATTAAAGAAGATGTAACTATGACATAATAGATCATATATAAACAAAGAAAATAGACTCATGTCAGGGCACTTAAAAAAGGACTTGCATGTTTTTAAACAATTAATTGTCTCAGCCACCCACATAAACTTTATGGTCTGCAATAAGTCATTTGTACAAAGGTTTTCACAATCTTATACTAATTGTCATAGCTTTGTATAGTGACTCCTAGTTATGTATAAAAGATAGAAAGACTCTAGCTCTTGTAGTGGACTACTGCATTCTGAAGATTCAATAAGACCAGATGAACAAATAAGGTTAGGCAGGATATGTCTACTAGTATGCTTGAAGGTATACATCTCTTCTCTACTTCATAAACAAAGACTATACATTGCATCCAATGACTACATGTGATATAACTATATACTGCAATTATTTAGAGCCTTTGATCATATCATGAATTATGAATAAGCAACTCATTAGAACTCATTTCTCTATCAAAATAATGACTGGTGACTTTAACATGTTATCTGCCTACCCTTCCTCCTATTCTTGTACTATAACATCATAGCTACAGTATATATACATGGTCTATGAGAATATTTTAGTTTATGTGAATGACTTTATATTTTTTTCTCAAAAAAAGGTATAGAAAACAATAATATTGTCATATTGTTAATTGATTATCATTTAAAAATTTATTTCACTCAGATTATTATAATTCAAATATTCTATCACATGTTTACCTACTTACAGTAAAGTTAGTCATAAAGTCAAGCAGCTATTAAGCCTTAGTATCAACACCTCTTATTATTAAAAAAGTGAACTGACTCTGTTATTACAGACACATATTTACTAATCACTAAAAATGGCCAGGGTTGACTAACGTATTTCTAACACATAGCTCAAGCCATCAAGTCTTCCACATGGACATCTATACATTATCACAAAACATAGGGGTAGGAAGATAGTAGGGATTAGGGGCTAAAATGTTATCAAATAGTAATACTAACTGTTCCATGAGCAGGGGGGGGGTTGCATTCCCAGAAGTTTTTAATTTGAAAACTTGTACAAATTATGTTGAAATGATAACAGATGATTATGACTGAATAAAGAAATGACATATATGTACATGACTAAAAAAATATGTTTTTTTTTTAAAATGTCCAATATATTGTTTACACTTCTCTTGGTTTTGCTGGTTACAAAATCCTTTGCATATACTTATAACATAATGATTATTTTTAAAAATTAGAGTAACTTACTTTGTTAACAATAGTAGGGGGAGGCCTAAAAGCCCCCTTTTAAGGGGGCAACTTAGGGGGGGCTAAAGCCCCCCTAGCCCCCTGGTTCCTATACCCCTATGATCACAATTACCAATGTTTTTTTTTGATTCTTTCCCAACAATAGTTTTTTTATACGAGAAGAGTCCCTGGGCCTAAGTTTAACTTGAGGTAGATTTAGTTGATAGAAAGAGAAAGACTCAGAAAACTGACAGAAAACTCCTAGCTAATGTTTAGACTTGAGTTGGTGTTGTCCGCCAAAACATACCACGGTCCGCGCAAATACCTTTAAGTCCGTAAAAGCCCAAAAACGGAGCTCATTCACAACACGGAGTTTTAGTTAGGAAGGAAAGTGTATTCATGAGCTCATAAACAAGAAAGCCACATTGACGGAAGTCCTTCAAATTTTTAGAAGAAAAAAGTTCGAAAATAGATTTGTAGTCCCAGTTGATTTTTCAGAACTCCTAACACACAAAACATAATTGTGCTGTAAGTTGATTATAGTGGTCTGATCTTGGGATGATCAATGGCAAATTAATGAAGCTACTAAAAAGGTCTCAAAATTTGTTTTTTAAACTGTTGGGATGATTAGCAAACCCTGGCTAAAAGGAACAGAGTTGTATAAACATGAATAAGACTAAATTGCTGTATGAGACTAAAATTATTCCCTGTGCTATATGAATTGTACCAGCAATGATGCAGTGCTTTCTTTGGAATATCTATATTGCCACTGTGTGGTGGCCTGTCATACTATAAACTACTACATTAATTGGTCAGTATTCTTTGTTGTTTGATTTTTGAACAACTTACTAGAGGCATCCAGTGTAACATTTTCTCTAAATTTATTAATTGACTTATTGTGTCCATATTTTGTCAGACCCTTTTCTATTGTACTAACTAACAATACAAAATCATCAGTTTCTAACTAGTAACAGATTAATATCAATATAATAAATCAATGGAATAGACATACTTTTAAAAAAGAGACAATGGAAAGCATTCCAGTTAACCAATGTTGAGTTAATAACTTTGGTACTTGTTATAAGTGAAGACTCAATGATGTTATCGATGATACCTTATGTCCGCCTAGCTGACAAAAATATAAAGAGATTATGTTTGTACAAACAACATTGAATCTCCAATTCTTCTTTATCGATGTTTTTTTAGTATAATATCCTATAGTATACTTCCCTATGTATGTTTTTTTCATGACAAACAAAGTTATTGTATGGTTGATTTGATTAATTTTATATTTTTTCAATACAATAATGAAACATTTGGACATAGTTGGTGGACTAAACCCCAACTAGTAGGAGTTTTTTTTAAACTACTTTCACTGATAATCAATAAATGTATAGTATTAACTTCAAATATCGGGATTGTATCAATTTAACACACAACATACTAGATGTTACAATCCCTCATATTAACTGTGTACCAATCTATACTGCAAACAGAACATTTATGTACAACGAATGATACCACTCATTTACTATGATTATGAGTGTAACAGTCACTCTAGAAAAAGAGTTCTTATTAAACATTTACAAAGTAGGACAAATTTCTCCAAAATTCATCACCTCAATGTGGGTCACATGTAATTATCATTGGATTATTATGGAAGCAAGTCTATATACGTTATAGCCAATTAAAGATGGTATTGACCATTTTACATGTTGTATGGAGCTTTTCTGAGTCCTGAGATATCCACCATATAGCTTAACAGTTAACAAATGGTCCATTTACGAAATCCAAAATGTGTTCCAAAATGAACAGAAGTACCTTTACCTTTGACCATGTTCATGAATGGTTCCTTGTGAGTGAATGTGATACAAGGTCTTGTTAGATTTTTGAGTTAATTAGATTGAGACAAACATGAGAGGGGTCACTGTAGCTCACCGAGAGGCGCCCCTCTAAAGAGAAATCCATACTAATAAGATTCATAATACTGTTATCGTTCTTTTGTAACATTATGTATAGTAATGTTTGTAGGGTACAATATATGTCCAAATTTCATGCATAACAGTACAGGCTGTAAGGCAGTGCTGTGTAGGGAATGAGCAAAAACATGGTCCAAATAAGTCACTATTATCTTAAAGATTGTCACTGAAAGTGTTTAAAGTGAATTACTTTAAATAGCTCGGGATTATACGGAGGAAAGTGCCTACTAAAATGTATTGGCCATTCCGTCTAGGTCTTCGGCTTTGGGATTACCACCCAATCTTGATATGTCCTTAAACTGAACTACCAAACTCATCACAATTTGTGAATTCTTTCAGTTGCTAAACACTCAATTATATTCTTTAATTCCCAAACACATGACACTACGTACATGTAGGTGCCTATTGACTCGGGACATCTAACAAACTATTAATGGAATATAATCAAATCATTGTTATGAGCCGAGAACCGACTAGATAACTTTGATGTCATCTATTCAGTATATTTTTACAGGAACTCAGATCATTGCAGTATTATTTATCTATTATATTACATGTGTAATTGTTAATTATGTATTATGGCTACTTAATTTTATATGACAATCTCAATTGAAGTAGATCAGGTATGTTAAGGAGATGTCCTATCGTATCATGGAAGAAACAGATACTGGTAATTTGTTTATTACTGAAGTTACAGGGAGACTAGAATATATGATGTAGTCTACATAAGTATTTGTCATATAAAATTGACAATGGATAATATGAAACATTACACAAAAATCCTTATGATCTCTAACAACTAATTAATTCTACAACTAATGAAATACATGGTGTCATTAGTTACGTTAATTTATAAAAAGGAGGCGTGGGGAACTTATTATAATAATACAGTTACTACATTAGGGGGAGTATCTCATTATATATTATTGAATAGGTAAATATCATTTATTGGATAAATAACTGTCAATTTATTCTAATAGTTTATATTATGTGAAATATTCAATAACAAAAGCTTTATTGCATGAACTTTGAAACTGACAAATTATATGAACATGGGGAAGTTTATTATTCCTATTCTCTTAGATGGGGAAAAGTCAGGGGGAAACAAATGTTTACTATTATGGATCACTATTGATAAGGATAGGGGGGTTTATAGGGGGGGAATAGGTATGATGGATTCCTGAACCAGGTGACACATTTCAAGTTATTTTGGTGAAGTAGGAAGGGTTAAATAGGTATCCATTAGAAAAAGTCGGGTAGACTTGGCTTCTTCTATCTCTGTAAAAACATTTTGCAAATTACTGAAAGTAATGTGATTGGGATCATTGACAACCTCTTAGGAATGTACATGTTCCAGGGGCTCATTCGAGAACTTAGTCAAAATGGGTGATGTCAGTTTACATGATATTATTGTAATTGTTATTTCTTGTTTCCTTTGATATGTGAATTATAACCTAGTACATTGTACTGATTCACACATATCTACAAAATATATTAATTTCAGCTGGTACTCCAGCTGTCATGTTAGTCTATGATTGATTCCTTACGTATTCTATTGTCCCAATTTGTTTTATAGCATGGGCATGTAGTTGCATTTGTAATGTGATTTATCAACAAGTAGGTAGACCAACAGTAACTAGTCTGTCTAAAAGATTCAAGCATGTGCCCTGACTAGATTACTCGAGTGAATTATACATGAACGTAATGAATATGAAGGGACCTTCTCTGCAAAAATTATAGTATGGCGACCAGATCGTTACATTGGATAATGTTACTTTAACAATTTAGAATAAACAATTAATAGCTAATAAAATTACAAGGAATGTTTGTTTTATCTACCACAGTAAACAAACATGTCAATTATTTATAACATCATATTATACATTTTGTACAGCATAATATAAAGGTATCAAGACACACTATAAAGGAAATTGTAATTGGACAATTTGTTGTAAGCTTAAACCATACACCTAAACGATATAGCCTTAATAACTTGGATTGTTTAAGGGCATATGCATGATATTGTACTTTTACCAATATAAAGATCCCAACTGGATTAATGTCTTCAAAGAATATGTTTGGTCATAGGTTTGATCTCAAAGTCATTCTATAATGAATGTTGAGAATATACTGTTTAGTATAAATCTAAATCTATGTTAAGAATCACTTGATATCAACAAGTCCTATTTTAATAGTGAGACATTGCTTCTCAAATTTCAATGCATATTCATTGACATAGTTTTGGACTAATATTAACTCGGTTAGGGTTTGGTTGTTGTCTTTCAAAAGTATGATAATATGGGAGCATCTCTTGTATTTAATTGGCAATGTCTTATTTAAATACTAGTTATTACTATAAAAATGTATTGATTGCATTAATCATATATATCTGTGTAACATACCTATATGCAGGATAAGATATGCAAACTATAATATCACACATGTTCTTTCTCAATATATGCAATAGTTGTATGAGTTCATTGTCCCCCATAGCAACAATATTTCTATTTTATATCTATTTTATTTTAAGGTACAATATAACTTAAAATTCAATGAATTTCCAATTGGTAAAAAAAAAAGTCCGTTAGAAACGAAACTTTTGACACAAGCATGATGTCTACATTAAGCATTACAGATTCCGTTATAATATTAAAGAATCAGTTTGTTTGTTTACTAAGGAGAGGTTGTACTAATTTTCCTAGTTATCATTCCAGTACTTCCTGAATGCTTAAAATAAATTTTAATTTTGATCCTCGAAATCATCAAATGGTTTTTATAAGGTCAATCCAACATAATCACTTCACCAGTTGATCTGTGTGTGATCTAAACACATGCTCTCATGGTCTCTTATCAATTTCCTGTTGCTATAATCTTGTTTGATTCATACAGCTGTTTGTACTGAGACAAACATTGAAGGTCACTGAGCTTCACTCGAGGAGTGCCCGCTGAAAGAGAAATCAATAGCTAATCAGATTCATAATACTGTTGCTAAGTACTGATGTTTATAACATGTATCTTATATTACAATTATATGGCAATTTTCATGAATATAATGTACCCTGTATCAAAGCTTGGATCACGATCCAAAAACAACAAAATAATGTCACTATTATCTTAAAGATCTTACACTTTGAGTGTTAAAGTGAATACTTTACATTAGTAATGATTTATAAGGAGAAACTGTCTCATGAATGTGAAATTGGCATTCCGATTATGTCCCCGAACTTAACTCAAAACTCCATCACAATTTGTCAATTCTTTCTAGTTTCTAACACAACAATTATTTTCTTATTTCCAATCACATACACTAAGTAAACGTAAGTCTATTGACTCACATATGTGATCCAAACTTATCCTATGGAAATATAATCAAATCATTGTTATGTACACAACACATACAAGATAACTTTAATGTCGATCTATTCAATATTATTCTATACGAACACAGATACTAATAGATGTAATTATCTATCAATATACATGTGAAGTAATTAGTACATTAATGATTATTCGCTACTTAACTTTTATATGATGATCTCAATGACTAGTAAGACAGGTATACAAAATTATATATAGATGTCCCTATTAAAAGAGGAAGCAACAGATACCCCTAACTTTTTTTATTTATTACTGAAGTCACTGGAGAGACTAGAGAATATAATGACTAGCTACCTAATATCATTTGTTCAATAATAAAAGTTGTACATCTTACCTAATAATAAGCATTCCACACTACACAAATATCTTTATATCTCTAACACTAATTAATTTCTACAACTCATGAACTACATCAACACTTGTCATTAGTTTTATTATGACTGATATACAGCCATTACTACTTTTACAGTATCTCATTATATCTTTTCATAGATAAATATCATCCTTATTGACTTAAATCCACTGATCAGCTATACAATTCTATTAGTTTTTATAGTGAAAATAGTCATTAACAAACTAGCTTTATTGCATGAACTTTGAAACTGGCAAATTATATTTCATTGGACAGTATTATTATCTCTATTCATAAAACAAATTATTTTTCCAAGTCCACTAATGTTTCGATATTATGATAAGTATAATAAGGATCTATTTTATAGGGAATTACTATGTCTGATGTGATTCCTGACCCAGCTGTGACACCATTTCACAGTTTATTTTGTGAAAATGTAGGTGTTTTATAATAGTTTATGCCATTATTGGTCGTACGACTTGG
Source organism: Gigantopelta aegis (assembly GCF_016097555.1). Lineage (NCBI taxonomy): Eukaryota > Metazoa > Mollusca > Gastropoda > Neomphalida > Peltospiridae > Gigantopelta > Gigantopelta aegis. The sequence continues at coordinate 11,901 of NW_024535903.1, forward strand.
CTTCTTCTATTCTCTTAAAACATTTTGATGCAATAGTACTACGCTAGTAATGTGATGATGATCTCCATTGACAACCTCTTAAATGTACAATATGTCCAGTGCTCATTCTACTTAGTCAAAATTTTGATGTCAGTTTTACATGATATTATTGTAATTTGTTATTTCCATTGTTTTCCTTTGATCATTTTAATTATGTTAGTCATTGGACCTGAATTCAGACTATATCTACACAATATTTAAAATTTACTAGCTAGTAGTAGCTCCAGCTGTCACTGTTACTCCTGTGATTAATTCCTTTAACAGTATCTGGTCCCCAATTTTGTTTTATAATTGGCATGTAGTTGTTCTGTAACTGTGACTTTATCAACAGTAGGTAGAGCCAACAGATATGAGTCTGTCTAAAATATTCCAAGCATTGCTGCTAAGGACTAGATTGAACGAGTTAGGAAATTACATGACGTGAATAAAATATGAAGGGGACATTCTCTGCAAAATCAAACACTTCTCCAGGATCTTACAATGGATATCATGTTCACTGGTTTAACAATTTATTATTAACCATTATTCTTAATAAATTTACAGGTTGTAATGTTGTTTATCTACACACAGTAAACAAAACATGTCAAATTATTTATAAACTCATATTAACAACAAAAACATCATCATATAAAGGTCTAATACAGACATCACTATTAAGTCAAAATGTACATGTACAATATGTTCCATGTACTTCAGAAAACATATAAGTATTAAATATCAGTAAAATTTACTCAACATGTTATAGTCTAAGCTTCATTAATTACAATCCTGGTTATTACACTACTCCATACCTGAATTCTATATGGTATTCTCATAATGACTACTATCATCATACATCTATGTACTTATAGAAGAAATTAATCTTTTATTAATAAATAAATTGTCACTTACAGATGAAGTGTGTTAGAGTTGAATTAAATTGTATTATCATCATCTATGTTTGATATTTGTTCCATTATGAATGATAAGTTGTTTGATAATCCCTATTTTATAATTAGTTTATTATAATTAGAGGAACAGATAACTATACATCATTAATGACACAATCTCTTCCTATTCTTTAAAATTTAAGGTCCTCTTAATTCCTTTGTAAGCACTGATTGAGATGGCTGGCATTCCTAATCAAAGAGTAGTCATAAACACAGTGAATGGGCAAAGCATTCTTTCAAAATAATTTATCATTATTTACATAAATTTAGTTGACAATGTTTAATCTTTAACATATTCTGCTATTTCTAGGAGGAGACATCATCAGCACCCTATTTAAACAGATTGCCATGGACACCTCTTCTATCCTTAGCAGTAGAGTAGTCATAAAAATGCTGACAAATTAAACTAAACCTGAAGTTACCACAACTTTTAACAAGAATTCTGCCATGGTCCTGAGGGAACACACCACAGAACCACTTTTACATTTACCACAACAACATTTCTATGTATAGAAAAGAATCAAATAAAAAATACTATTACAAACAACTTACCACAATAAGCCGTTAACCTTAGTGAAGAGCACAAACCCTGTTTGCCATCACTAGTTCTATTTAGGAAAAAAAAGCATTTCTGGAACGGAGACCACCCACGTCACATCTTCTTGATAATTGCACGATCACTCAAGGTCCGATGAGGTATAGACATATTCATATAAAAATGACTATTACAGAAACACTTGCCTAAATCTTAGTTACCATGGCAATAACTGTTTCTAACTTAACATTTCTGCTATTTCTGGGAGGAGACACCACACCTACTTTTTACATTGAGCACACACACATTCCTAGGTATAGAATAGTTTATAAAAATGACTATACGAGACAACTTTTAATCTTAAGTTACCAGCAAAAGTGTTTTCTTCAACATGAATTCTTCTATTACTGGAGGATACACCACACCCCTTTTTTTAAATTGCCATGACAACATTCCTTTGTATATAGAGTATGAGTCATAAAATGGCTATTACAGACACCTTCTAACCTTGACATATTCTGCCATTTTCTGGGAGGAGACACCACACCTACTTTACAATTGCCAGACGACACAACATTCCTATGTATAGAATAGTAGTTATAAAAATGACTATTACAGCATTTTTAAATCTTAAGTTACACAGCAATAACAGTTTCTTTCAACATTCTTCTATTACTGGGAGGAGACAACACACCCATTTTTTAAAATTGCCATGACAAACAATTCCTTTGTATAGAGTAGTCATAAAATGGCTATTACAGACACCTTCTAACCTTAACATATTCTGCTATTTCTGGGAGGAGACACCACACCTACTTTTACAATTGCCACGACAACATTCCTATGTATGAGAATAGTTATAAAAAATGACTATTACAGACAACTTTAAATCTTAAGTTACCAGCAATAATGTTTCAAACATATCTTCTATTACTGGGAGGAGACCACCCCCGCCTTTTTAAATGCCATGCAACATTCCTATGTATACAATAGTTATAAAATAACTATTACAGACAATCCTTTAAAATCTTAAGTTACCAGCAATAACTGTTTTTCTTCAACATATTTCTGTTTTACATGAAGGAGACACCACACAATCTTTTTTAATCGCCATGACACATTTCTATGTATAGAGTAGTCTATAATAGCTATTACAGACATTAACCTTCTACCAGCACATAAAATGTGACCCTTCTAACATTTCCTGCTATTTCTGGAGGAGACACAACACACTGTTAAAATTGCCATGGAAACATTCCTATGTATTAGAATTATTATAAAAATGACTATTACAGAGGGGTGGACAACTTTTAAATCTTAATTTACCAGAAACAACCCTGGTTTCCTTAAAAATATTCTGCTATTTCTGGGAGGAGAGACACCACACCCATTTTTAAATTTGCCATGAACAACATTCCTATGCTGTATCAGAGCTAGTGTAATAAAATTGGCATTTTATAGAGTCATTGACACCTTTACTGATTTACACTCAATATCTACCCTTAAACATATGCCATTTTGATAGGAGACTCCACACCCTACTTTAAACAATTGCCATAAGACAACATTCCTATGTATAGAATAGTCATAAAATGGCTATTATAGGACCAGGCCGGTAGACCTTAACATAATCTTAATGATACCAGCAATAACTGTTTCTTCAACATGCCATGACAACATGGGAGGAATAATATCACACATTTTTTTTAAATGACCATAACAAATTTAATACGTATAAGTAGTCAGCAATGTTCTATTAATATAACTATTCTACCTTACATATTCGGGATGAGAAGACTCACACCCATTTTTACAATTGCCATTATTACAACATTCCATATTATATAAAATAGTTATAAAAAATGACTATTATAAGGACAATTCTAATCTTAAGCTACAAGCAATAGCTGTTTTCACTCAATATTACGTTTTGAACGAAAGTTTTAAAACGTTCATAATGACAAACTAGATGGACTTGGTCTGATTTACTTATGTCTGTATCATAGAAGGATCACAAACATCATAGAATTATGAAGATTATTGTATTATTACATTTTAGATGTTAGAGTAGACTGTGTTGATAGTTTGATTAATGAAGATGGGGAGACCTTAGTATGCTCAATCTTGTTAAACTGCACGCTATCAGATAATCTGAGTCCTTTCTTTTAGTGAGGAGGTAGCCCCATATGAAGATGATTTGAGCACCCTTAATCGTCATTTGACGCAATTATATCACGTGATAAAAAAACTGCCAAATTTAGGCATTTCCTCCCCACTGAGAAAAATAACCTGTATTATCAGTGACTTAGTATCAACTAACAACTAGGTAAGTATGTAAATTAGAAGTTAATAAGTAATATTGTATGTAGATAATGTGAGTCATATGTCATACTGACGTTTGAAATGCTTCAGTCTCCCCCACATACTTATATGAGATATGATACTACTGATAAACATCTGATTACTGAGGAAATGTACTCCTTTTATAATTTAGTGTATTTGTTGAGTTAATTCTAGTATATAGTCAGTGTTTATAACAGTTACAAAGATAGTATAAACCCATTTAGGTTATATTTTTGTTTTCAAAGTCAGCACAAACTAAACCATCAATGTTTGAAAGGATGATACTTCCTGATGATTATTTATTTTATTGTTCAAGTATTATTGTACTTGATCTATTGAGATGATATTGAGCTATTTTTGTTAAATGATCATGTGTATATGATTTAAATATAATACAACAATAAATGAAGAGCATACAATAACTGATTATCTACATTTATATAAAGTGATATATAAAATATAATACATTATGTAATATAAGTGATTTATAATCTCAAGATATGTACATTTATATATAACTGATATATGTACATTTATATATAACTGATATATGTACATTATATATAATGTTTTATTATAGAACTAGATCAATCAAACAGTACCAATCAAGGGCTGCCAGCCCCTCCTGGCAATGGCAGTTCAACTCTCAAAGAAAGAACAAATTGAAGTATTAGAAGAAGAGCAGGAGATAATTGTAAATATATTATAACAAAATCTAATTATACTACATGTGGTAAGTGTACAATCATACATTACATGTTATATGATAAATATGATGATGTAGTAAGTGAGTACTCTAACTCTTATAGTAGACTAGTGTATGGTATTGTTAATATTAGTTGTAGTATAGTCTAATTGTATCTGTTAGTTATATTGTACATAATACTATTTACATGATGTTCTTTTTTTATGTATTTGACCTGTCCTATAGTTTTATTAGTCTCATATAATACATGTAGTTGTGTATGATTTACTATTTTTAAATATAATGACTTTTTTTATTATTATATAGGACTATGACCTTTGGGAGTCTGCTAGAGATGGAAATGTAGACAAAGTGAAACAATTACTCCAGAATGGAGCAAACCTCAACTGTCGTAATCGGGAGGTAACATCTCATTAGTTCATTATTTAGTCTGCTGTAAATTTAATTATTATTAATTGTTTTCAGCTGTGTTTTATATTGTGTATACACAGATATGTAATTGGATTTATTTCATATATTAAAATGTTTTGTTTTGTGTCATCATATAGCATTTTGTTTGCACCTCCTACAACACCTCATACTATAGCTCACATCAATGGTCATGACATAATAGTAGACGTTCTTGAAAATGCAGGAGCTACTTCCTGATTATGTAAGTGTATACAAGTATAGTATGTAGTTGATGTCAATATTTATAATTACTAGAATACTTGTTTGTTATATTGATATCATGTACATGTACATACTTGTATACTACATGAAAATGTCTCTTAGTTATTATCAAGTCCTAATACACATATCAATACATATATTGTTTATGTCTAGTTTTCTCCATACTACCTTTCTTATTACTAGCTACTAACTATAGTATTAGTTTAAAGCATATTATGTCACACTAAGATACAGTATACAGTGTCAACAATTGCCGTCATATTATAGTTATAAAAGAAGTTGTCACAGATTATATAAACAATTGATGTCACAACAGTGACACCCACATACATTCCTCACAAGTGTATATATAAATTCCAATGCTACTAGCTTATTAGAGCACAGAGTTAGGATTCTTTGTTACCTAATCTTATACCTTGTTAGAAGCCTAAATTTATTCCATATCAATATCTGGAGCTGTTTCATATAACAGACACAATGTTCATTTTAATAGAGATCCTATCATTCCATCTACATTTAGAATAATATGTAGTCATCTTTGATTTAGTACAAAGTATTCAGTAAAGCTGATAGACTTGTGTCAAACATTTATACAATAATTATTAGAAGAATACATGTATATATAAAGAACTGGGAAATTAATTAGTGGTTTGTTGTACTAGTCACAATTATATGTAATTAAACTCAACACTTGTATATACTGTTGTATTTATTATGATGTATATTATCTGTATTTACTTGTTATGATTTATTAGAATGAAATTATGTTAGCAGCTGCTGCAAGAGGACTAGTAGACATAGTGAAAGAAACTATTCAAAAGAAGGCAAATGTAAATTATCAGGACAAAGATGGAGTAAGTTATTATCTTATAATAATAAATAATTTTTTACTAGTAATAGATAGTTTTTGTTGTCATTAATTTGATAATTACAAGTTTGTAGATAAGTTTTAGTTTGTTAATTGTTTAGTATTATTTATTATTGAAGTTTTAGGTATAGCTATATATCTACAAAAAGTTAAAAAAACATTTTCAAAAATAAAATAAACTTAGTGATGAGTAACATCATTCCAATACAGAGAATACAAAAACAAGACAGTAGGGATGGCAATTGTATTTTCCCTACATAATATCTCAGTCATAGAATGCAACAATGCATCACTGATATTTAAGTAATTTAAATATAGTTGGTTAATATCCTAAATTGTTTGTGCCAACTGTGCTATTATGTAGAGATAATGTAATTGTCATCCTTACTAATCCTAGTCTTTGAAAGATGATAGAGTTCTTACTATGAACATTCTATCAGCTTTATTGTTTCCATTACAAGGTTAACAAATGTTTCAGATGTTTCCTTGTTGTGTTGTACATAGAAATGTGGACTTTTCCTTGTGACACCTTGTCTACACAGACAACAGTATGGCAGTATAGATTTCTCAATGTACTCTTAGTAGTCTTTTTAAAACTTACCTAACTAAGAAGTTACAGTCCACAAGCCATAAATGCATTTAGATTTTATCCATGATATTCATATATGGAAATACATATAGCTGTAATATCAATAAAAGTTAGTTATGAAGTTGGTATGCTTTTTCATTATGCTCATGCACTCTTGGTAATATACAGCAATCATTCTCAATGTCATCCTATTATTAGGATATGAATATTATCAGTCATAGTTTTAATAATATTCCTAGTAATATAAAGAGAGTTAATGGCTAATTGGATTAGGTTTGGAGATAGTCATTGTCTATTATAATAACCACAATGTAAACAAAAGACATACTTCTAGTAAAGCATAAAGCTGTCATTATTGTAGCAAATAACTTGTAATGTTGTTATTATGATATGAATACTAACACTATTATGTAACAGATTGACTTTATACATTCATACTTGTGTATTATGTTCACTCAATGTACATGTATATAATACTACTAGTATGTATTATATCAGTACAGGATATTATAATAACATACATGTACATGTACAAACTAAACCTGATACAGACAACCTAGCTAAGAAGTTAGTCTAGTTAGTTAGTCCTAGTCTATGAAAGATCTTTCTATGAACATTCTATCAGCTTTATTGTTTCCATTACAAGGCTAACAAATGTTTCAGATGTTTCCTTGTTGTGTTGTACATAGAAATTTGGACATATGCTTGTGACACCTTGTCTACACAGACAACAGTATGTCAGTACAGATTTCTCTGTGTATTCATAATACACTTTTAAAACTCACCTATATAGATAAGAGGTTACAACCCACAAGCCATAAATACATTTTAATTTTATCAGTTATATCCATATATAGGAAGTACATATAACTGTAATTTCAATAACAGTTAATTATGAAGTTATATACTCCTTCATGATGGTCATGTACTTCTGATAATAAACAGCAATCATTCTCAATGTCATTATCTACTATCCGCTATTAGGATATGAATATTATCCATCATAGTTTTAGTAATATTCCTAATAATATGAAGAGAGTTAGTTGCTAATTGGATTAGGTTTTGAGATAATCATTGTTTATTATAATAACCACAATGTAAACAAAAGATATACTTCTAGTAAAACCTCTAACATTCATTGTTGTAGCAAATAACTTGTAATGTTGTTATGATATGAATACTGTCATATGATGTAACTGATTGACTTTATACATTTATCTACTGTTGTATTGAACAGTTATTAATAATTAATTTGTAGTCACATTATTTACTGTTTATTCTTTCTATATGCTCATCAGACTGCTTTGCATTATGCTTCAATGGGAGGACACATTGAGACAGTCAAGTTACTCTTAACAGCTAAGGCAGACCCTAATATTTGTGATGAGGTTTGTATTACATATAGAGATGGTTTATATTCCATGTAATTGTGTATTGTGTTCACTCCATGTACATGTATATAATACTACTAGTATGTATTATATCAGTACAGGATATTATAATAATATACATGTACAAGTACATTACTAAAAAAAATCTCGTCGAGTTGCATCTTCTCGGACAGGGATTGGTTCCTTATCCCCACCACAATTCTGTCTCTAATCAATTCATCATTCAATGTTCCATAATCACATTTCAATGCTAAGTTATACAATACAGTTATGAATGCATCTACTGGTTCACTTTCTTCTTGTTGTCTCATGTTGAATTTGGCTCTATCGTAGATTACGTTGTTCTTCTTCATGAAGTAGTCGTCAAACTTCTTTTTTCACCACTTCGTAACTGAGCTCTCCCTCTTCAGTCAAACGAAAATACTGGTAAAATATCATGTGCAGCATCTCCCATGGAATATATCAAAGTGCTAATTTGGTTCTCTTCTGACTTTCCGTTAAGTTTGGATGATTGTCGAAATCTTTCAAATCGTCTGATCCATTTAGGCTAGTTATCTGTGTCCTATATTTTACTCAACAGCTTCAACAAGGAGTTTTCACAATTTACTTTAAGAAATGTGCCTGGCTGGCCATTTTCTTCTATGCATTTTCTCTTATGTTCATTAGTAACAGAAAACATTGGCTCTTATCCACCATCAGAATTTGAACATTATTAGTCATTGTTTAAATGAAACACGGTGCTTAAGTGTGCTTAACCTCGCTGCGGTCTTATCCAGAGACTTCCTTATCCTGCGCAAGATGATTATTGATGACTCAGCATTTCTCTTCAATTAAAGGGAAAAAGATTACCTTTTAGTGCGTCTACTGGGTACTTTGCACTCTAATTGACAAAAGGTCCAATACTTTCCAACTTCTTAGTAAACGTTGGTGATTCTCCAACGACAGCTATGGTGCTAGTATTTTTAGTTCGCGCTCAATGCATCGACAAAGATAACCGCCAAAAGTTAGTGAAAATGGCATAACTTTCCAAGGAGGTATTTTTGCAAAAATTCTCACTTTAAAAAGTTAGAAAATGTCATAAGCTGTATGCAGGAGGTTTTTATTGAATTTTCGAGTCTTCACTGAAAGCTGTGCTTTTTTCAAGTTTTTTTTTCAGACTTTTAAAGGTTTTTTGTTCATTTGACATGTTCCTTTTGGCAGTATTTTAAGAAGTACAGAAGTTTTTTACTACTTTCTACTATAGTTTGGTGCAGGCTTGGGGTCAAATACATGAGTATTTGTATTTAGCTGTATTTAAATACTTTTTTTTGAGTATTTGTATTTGTATTTGTATTTTGAAATTTTGAAACAGGAAATATTTGTATTTGTATTTGAAATACTTCATGAAATCTTTAAATACTCCTTTTTAAATTGTTTGTTTCTGTGGAAAGACTATTCAGCATAGTAGGAAAAAATTTTTGACCTGATCGATATCGCCTAACTGACAAAAACATTAAAGAACTCATGCTTATCAATAATTTGTAATGATTAGTTCATTATATGTAAACGCAAATAATGCGGATTTTCTTGCTGGGATAGTATAAAGAAGTATTTGGAAAGCATTTAAATACTTTTCAAAGTATTTATATTTGTATTTGAAATACATTCCTGCTAGAAGTATTTGTATTTGTATTTTGTATTTCATGTTTTGAGAGTATTTGTATTTGTATTTAAATACTATTCAATGTATTTGGCCCCATGCCTGGTTTGGTGGCTACCAGTGCTGTATTTGCCGAGTTAAAGCAGTTCAAAGCAGTGTTGTTTTAGTTATGAAATTTAGTTTAGTTATTGAAGAAGTACAAACAGTTATGGTTAGTTATAGTTAGTTAACTAAAACCAAAAAACTCCTAACTAAAAGTATTTTAGTTTTAGTTATAGTTAAACTAAAACAAAACTAGTTCAAAGCTATTTGCCCAGGTAACAGACACACAGACACACACACACACACACACACACTGACAGACTACAGTAACCCTTGCTATGCACCCACGCACAGCGAGGTTAATAAGACTAATAATACTGTTAATGACTAGTACGTTTCAGTTTTTGGATAGTCATTGTATATTATAATAACCACAATGTAAAAAAAGATATACTTGTAGTAAAACTTAAAGCTGTTATTACTATAGCAAATAACTTGTAATGTTGTTATGATATAAATACTGTCACTATGATGTAACTGATTGACTTTATACATTTATCTACTGTAGTATTGAACAGTTATTAGTAATTAATTTGTAGCCACGTTATTTACTGTTTATTCTTTATATAGGATCATCAGACTGCTTTGCATTATGCTTTAGGTGAACAGCACATTGAGATAGTCAGTTACTCTTAACAGCTAAGGCAGACCCTAATATTTGTGACAAGGTTTGTATTACATATAGAGATGGTTTATATTCCATGTACTTGTGTATTGTGTTCACTCCTTGTACATGTATATAATACTACTAGTATGTATTATATCAGTACAGGATATTATAATAATATACATGTACATGTACATTACTAAACCTGATACAGACAACCTAGCTAAGAAGTTATAGCCCACAAGCTATATCCATACATGGAAATAGATATAGTGTTGATTTCAATAACAATTAGATATTGTAGTTGGATATTCGTTTATGACAGTGTTGTGTCCCTGATATCACACAGGACAAAAGCAACCACATTCTCCACTATTAGGATATGAATATCATCATTCATATTATTATTAATATTAAATATTGGGCAGGTATAGCATCTTGACTGTCTGCTTTGCTTAAGTCTTGATACTTTTTAGACATTGAGCTATTATTTTTATGGATTTATGCTTTAAACAGTCTAAGGACATAATTATAAATCAAGTTAGTTTTAAATCATAAAAGTAACAATGTAAGTATTTTGATATTTAGACTATAGGTAGTCAATACTTATTTTTCTTACAGTTTCATGATTAAGATTTACATGTACTGTATTATTGAAGATTGAGTGACTATATCATTATCTCATAAAGGGTTTTTAGAAACTTTTCTTTACTAATATCTTAATGATTATCAAAGTTGTATATGAACATTCTATAAAAATGACAATACAGTGACTATGTATGTAAAAGTCATTCAACAAAAGTTTTTTACCACAAGAAGATGGAAAATGTAGCAATAGTATACAGATACAACAAAGTCATGACTTTATCTCTGTACTCATATATTTTCAATTACCACTAACTTAATAACAAGCACATGTAATTCTACATGTACCATCTATGAATAATTCCCTTTAATATTCTTTACATAACACTACTAATGTGTGACTATTTGTAATGTAAATTTTATGGAATCAGGAGACTTCATTGCACAGTGCCTCAAAACAAGGTCATCTTATGATGGCCGAGTTAGGTTTACACAATGATATGATGCTGATCCTAATATTCATGTATTGTGTGTAGTTTGTATTTTATTTGTTGTCTCTACTACATGTACATATATGTAGTACTACCTGTCTAGTAGGACATGATATATACCCTTGATAAAAGGCCAGTGTGTTAGGTACAGTTGAAATAGCTTTAATATAGTTAATGATGTTATAGAAACATAAATTATAACCTTCTGTAATATTGTGTTTTATTTTTCTCTATAATTTGGAAATGTCAATAAACTTCTCTAAATTAATGATTTTAATTCCATTGACTTAATCAAGATTATATTTGATACCTGTAGTTTGATTACTACTCCTTGTTTGACTTTACTACTTACTATATAATGGATTCCAGTATGTTTATTGTCAGTTCATTTGTGATAAAGGGAGCAATATATTAGTAATATCTCTATAGTCTAGTTGATATGTTATTGACACTCACACAACAACTGTCCAATTTATAGTATATGTAACTTATATCATACATAATGTTTGCTTTAATTTAACACACACTAATATTGTAATTAATAATAGTTTTAATTTTTTAAAATAATGATTATATGTAAGTATATTGTATGAAAGCATAATATTTAAATATTGTAGTAATTTTTTATATAATATATCTCATTTTATAGCGGGGAAATACTCCAGTACATATGGCACATTGGTATTGTCATGATAACATTGATGAGCTCTTACTTTCTTTTTGGAGAGATATGGACCAAGTTAGAAATGTAAGTGATAAATATAATAATATATTTACTGTATATGATGACATGGACATAGTGACCTTACATGTTATGATATATTATAAACATGACCTAATTAAATGTAGGTACATGTCACAGTTATAATATATTATTTATTTTAACAGGATGAGTTACTTTTGACTTCAGCTGAAAATGGTGATATACATAATGTAATGCAGCACTTACATCAGGTGCTAATGTCAATGTTCATCATTTATTTCAGGTTAGTATACTTATTATAGTATATGTATTGTTAGTAGTGGTTGTGGACTGTTAGTACTTTAAAGTACTACTATAAAGGTGGGTTCACAAAACTACACTTGTATATGTGTCATGTTGTCTTCTTAGTGTTGTGTTACATAGTGTAGCATTATTGTTGTTCATATAAACAAAAGAAGGTATGTAAACTCAAACTCCACCCTTGTCATTACTTTATAACTCCCAAAATGGTAACTGAAGTGTTGTTGCTTGCTTTGCTTTACAGATGATAAAGAAGGCAATAGAAATGAATAACAATGTGGGTGTGTCCTATATTTACTCAACAGCTGCAACAAGGACAGTTTCAAATTTGCTTTAAGAAATGTACCTGGCTGGCCATTTTCTTCCATGCATTTTCTCTTGCATCTTTATAGCTTTTGCTAGATACTTGCTGTAAAGTTTGCAACTCAATAACAACAACAACTCTCTTTTAAACAAAATTTATATACTAATCAAAACTCATGAATATTATAATTCAAGTACAAAGTGCAAAGTCTAAGCGATACTACATCTCCCTCCAGTTCTGGTGGACACAGTTCAACCAGACTCCATATCGGGTCGGGTGGTTTTGACTGTCTCGAACTTCTCCTTAGTTGAGATGTATTACCGAAGTAGTAAACTTAGTAATGGGTGTCTCATCTCTACTCGAGTGCTCATCTTGACTTGGAAGTCTGTTTAAGTCACGTCTTTTTCTTCTGACAACTCCTGTTGATGTTCGAACTTGGTATGATCTTGGTTCTTTACCAGTTTCTTGATTCTTTTAATATAATATATAAGTGAATGCATATCAAAGTCACAGTTTATTTCTAGTAAGAAATTTCAGCACTATGTTCCCATTGTTCTTATTAGCAACAATATATATATATACTACAATATTTTTTATATTTCTATAAGTAATTTGATAAGACATGTTATAGGTCATGCAATGTAAGTACATGTACATATGATGTTCATAAGATATTCCTTTACAATCTGTACCTTGTAAGGTTGTCATTATTGTGTATAGTTTGTTTGATTGGAAAATCAGGACAAGTTTCTTTAAAAGTACAGAACAGTGATTTTTCACTTAAGTAGTGTACATTTGTATCCATATAATATATTATGATTGATGATGTGAACCATTTGTTGACATAATAATGATGTAATGATGCTCCAATAGTACACTGGTCATACATTTCACTTCTTTGTAGTGTCTGTGATATAAAAGAGCATAAGTTATCATTTATTTTATTGGATCCTTATATTTACTTATTTATTGATAACTGGTTACATTGACTGTTTATTGTCTAATAGTTTTCTTTTATAATTAATAACATTGTCTATTATGTTCCTAGGATGGATGTACACCTGCACATCTTGCAGCAATGAATGGAAATACTGACACAGTAAAACTGTTAATTGAAATTGGACAAGCTGATATCAACACTACGGATGATGTAAGTCACAGTAATGGTATTACAAGACATATCATTGTACCAAATTATGACCAATGAATTAATTAAAATTACTTCATTTGAGGTTAATAAATCATAAGACACATGTTTTGATATGTATTGCTGATTACTGAAACCTGCACTTTATACAACAACTGTTCTTTACCAGCTCATGATTATTTTAATATGTTTTTACCAAACATTTCAATAATAATAATACTAATGTGTATTATTGATGAATTTAATTAGCAAATGTGCTAAAATTGTACCATTATGCCTTATGTTAACAACAAAAACATTTTATAATCATTTTAGCAGAAACTGTTTATTGCCATAACTATTCCAAATTTCTTAGAAACAATGCCAAAGTTTCTAGATGTTTAATTGTATGTATTAATCAATCACCATGAAAAATTTTGCAAAAGTTTCTTCAACCAAATGTACCCATTAAATAATAAATTCCAAGGAATCATGTCATCATAGAAGAAAGCAACAGCACATAATTTATTATAGCAACAGCACATATGTCATCATAGCAACAGTTACTAAGCAAATGAAAGTTCGTCACCATAACATGAATTACTCAGTAACAGCAAATATGTCACCATAGCAACTGTTGCTATACCAATAACATATGAGTATAAACGACTATAGTATAACAAGAATAAACAATGTCATAGTTACCATAGCAACATTGCTATAGCAATATGGTATGCATCTATCATGATAGCAATGATCTCCATGGTGAAAGTTGTCATAACATCATTACCATAGCAACAACATATAGATATATTACTATATTAATGTTACTTATAACACTGACAATTGAGCAAATTGTTGTTTTAAGATGAAAATTATAGCATTATGCTTTCATATGTTTACAAACTTTGTCAAAACTTTTAAAATAGTTAATTAATGACCATTATTTAATTTCTATTCATAATTGGCAATTTTTGCTAAAAAAAATGATTTGCTATCAAAAGTTTAACATATAGTTACTGTGACCTTTTTATACATATTTTGGCACAAAACAATTTATTGCCATAATTATTCAAGTTTTGTTGAAAACAGTGCTAAAACATACCATCTCTTTAATTCATAATTATATATTCATCACTCTCTATGAAAGATTTATAAATTTCAAAAGAAATTGTACCAATGAAGTCACAAAATATAAGGAGTCATACAATAAGCAACAGCGTATAATTCACTATATCCACAGTATTTAATGTCACCATAGCAACAATCACTATAGCGACAGCATTTATTTCACCATAGCAACGGTACTATAGTGTTATAGTGTTTGTTATTAATGACTATCAAATCACACATAAAAATAACACAGTGGGAAGCCTATTCTAGCTATAGAGAGTAAAGTAAGCCTTTTTGTCAACCATAGTGAATACAAAAATACAAATAGAAATAGACATGCACTGTTGGTACAAGCAAGTAACATATTAAAGTAAAGATTTTTCAGCACTATGTTCTCAATGTTCTTATTAACAATGAGATGTATGTATAACATTATTTATTTTTTCACATTACTATATTATAGTAATACAAATACAACATATTGTACACACAGTTGACAGTGAACCCACAAGCATTGTGAACTGTTGTATAATATAAGTATATCACTGTTGATTGAGAGTATACTCATACAACAAAGTACATGTACATATAATGTTTCAAAGATATTCTTATATCATTTTGTAACTATTGATCCCATAACCTGCTGTAAAAATAACACAAAGATGAGAATGTTTCACTATAGGGAGTGGAAAAATACTTCTTGTCAACCATATTGATTATAAAATACAATACAAATATGTAAACACTGTGTGGTACAAGCAAGTGACATAAAATCATAGTTTACTTGCAATAACAAGTGTCAGTGCTATTACTTAGACATTTAAAAGGTGTTTGGTTGTCATAGTTACATTTGCTCCTATGATGATCTTGAAAGATTGATTCAGACCATTTAATGAGACAGTTACATACCACTAATGTCTATCTCCACTAGTCACTGCTATTTCAGATTTTACTGTTCCTAGAAAAGTGTTCTTTTCAACTTCTCTGACTCTTTTGAGTCAATGACACATAACCTCATAATGTCCCCATCTATAGCACTTTTACAAATACTTTCCTGAACTGGACATATCAATCTGCTCTGACTAGCGGTGACTTTCCACACCTTGTACATTTATACTATTAGAGTCCACTGATCCTTTCATCTTGGCTTTACAATAAAAATGAGTTCATGTCCCTCTTGATCTTTTTCTTGACTGGGCAATACAGCTTTATGAAAAGTTTTTGAATCTTTTCCATGAACAATGGTCTGTCATTTTTAACAGGTTTACTTTGTCTAACTTCAATAATAGCTGTCTATAACTTGAGTTCAGAATCTAACTGTTTTGCTCTGACAGTTTACAAATGAAAATTCTGACTAAAATCTGATCTCAAATCATCTCTTCTCTGAGATCACCATATGTACAGTTTAGCATACATCTGTAACATATTGACATCACAGTTTAGTTTGCAATAAAAATTCTCAGCACTATATCTCTTATTGTTCGTATTAGCAAGTAAATGTTAAGGATTCAGTAATGTCTCAATACTTGTATGTACTAAAATATTTTTTCACAGTACTATGTATAGTAATATATATAAAACATATTGTAATACATATAGTTGATGTTAACACACAAGCAATGTGAACTGTTGTATAATATAAATATATCATTGTTGACTGTGAGCGTATTCATACAAACAAGGTACATGTACATATGATGTTCATAAGATATTGTTTTGTCATCTGTTGCTTGTAAGGTTGTGATTATTGTCTAATACATGTCATTATACAACTATAGTATAACAACAATTAACAATGTCATAGTTACCATAGTAACACTGTTATACCAATTAGGTATGTATCGTCATGATA
>NW_024535904.1:0-11744 GCF_016097555.1 Gigantopelta aegis
TACGAGTTTTACTTGAAGCACAGATGTTGAGCCAAGTTTTGTAGGTCACAGTGGCGAATGCTGCAGTCTAATAATGTGATTTGGAATTGCCTATGCCAAGATTTTGGTTTTCTCTCGCTCAATCCCGGTAATGGTGAGGTTTCTCTCGATGCTGGTTTGTGGGCGAGTCTGTAGTTTCTGTCGAATATTCATGCAGCGGTTGTCAAGCATCGGAGAGTTGTTCTTGGCAAGGTCATCATTGATTCGGTGAAGATTCTTCTCAAGACCATCGAGGGCATGTCTGAAAACATGGGTTCAAAATATTGATTATGATTTTACAATTGGTATGCAAGTGAGGCAGAATGAACCATACTGTTGTTTTGACCACTTTCAAATGTACATATTGGACATAATATCAAATAAATTGGTATTGCATGTGTTCTTGATTAACAATCATTTCAAGTTGTAGAAAACATTCCAGATCACTTTAGACTATCCACATTACCAGTATTCTGTTACTGACCACTAGACCTTGTTTGGCAGAAATTATGCATACAAAATTTCATACACTTTTCCTTTTTTGTGGCACCCAACACCCAATGTGTTTTTCATGCTGGGGTGTCACTAAACCCCTTGTTTTATCTAGTATTATAGAATACATTGTCAAAATGATTGTCTAAACATTGCAATTAACAAAATGTTAAATTGGTTGTGACGAGACAAAATATTAGCAACCAACTCCTTGAACCATTTATTCTCTGTGGAACTGGAAGTATGAACAATACAGTTGGTAAATGTAATATCCAGTTTATAAAATAGTTTAACCAGGCAAAAACTAAGTCCTTATCTGCTTGTAGTGACACCCACAAATGTTGAAATGAAGAATGAGTGATCAGTACCAAATTTACAGAACTTTATTGGTAAAAACATGGAGGTCAATACTTTCTAAAACAAATATACTGCAGAAATTAGCCAATCATTTGAGTATATGTAAATGTTTTTGAAATCACTTCAACTGTAATCTGAATGATAAATTAACCAAATAATCCATAAAATAGTTTTTACCAAGGTTACAAGATACAGTGATTGTGAACCAACAATGTATTTGTGAAAACTCACATTCTTTTTCTGCCACTCCAGCTCATCCTTGACCCTCTCGAACTTGTGGATTCTCTTCCTCAGGGCGTACTCCATTGCAATGCGCTGAGCCTCCAGATCGTTGTCTGTCTGCTGCAGCGTGTGGTGGATCGCCACTTGCGCAGGTTGTTCGAGGCTTTCATCTCCGCATCGGCGCGGTCTTTGTTGTAGCGGCTGAAGTCCTCCCATTGTTGTGGTGTGGTGCTTCTGTTGGAGGAAAATACAGAACAGTTTTTTCATATAAAAATGTCTTTTGTAGCACATAATTTGAACATTGTAAACATTTGAGAGATGACACAGGCAACCTTTATATTAAAAACATATCTGGGAACTGTGAAGACCATAAGTATCACCTGAAGTACTCCGGCTATAAATAAAGCTTTCATTTTTAATTGTGTCATCACAAACACCATCTGACATTTTGTTGATTTACCGATAATAACTGGCTACTCAGTTTGACTTGGCAAACTTCTTTCAGATTGATAAACCATTTATTACACCGCGGTGGAAGAGATTCCCATGTGATATTTATCATCCCTTCACATGTGAAAATACGTCTTTTGAGAGGACATGACCTCCAATCATGTGAACAACGTTGTTACACAGTATACCGGGGTACCACGATATTGGGGTACTTAACTATTTGGAAGAAATAAAGAAATGTACTTGCATATATGAAAGTAAATATACATGGGTTGCAATTCTTGCTATATATGCATCATGTCTATGCCAATGGTTTGACAAATAAATGCAGTTCTAACATTAAAACAGTTGATGGAAGTACGCCATAGCACTGGCTTCCATTCAAAGGGAGGTTACCATGATGTGGTAAATCGCAAACGTTACAATACGGTGGACCGCACGGGTCAAAAATGGCTCTTTTTGTACACACATCTGTAGTAATGTCAAGTAAACAAACTTCAACACAAGAACTAAGAAAAGTCAACTTAAAACGTTTTGTTTTTCAATTGTAGTAACATTTCATTTTATGCTTTCAATAGTAAAATATATGGTCAAAAATATTTCATAATGTTATTATAGTTGAATTTTTTTAATTGTTCATCATATTATATATAGGGTGCGCTCCTTTCACCTCTCCTGGACATGCTCCAACTGTTCTGTCCTGGACAGCGAAAGGAATGAGTTTGGAACAGGAAGTTACTTCACCAACATGGCTGCTTCTGTTGAGGAAGTGGCTGCTGCATCAATCATGATACTTGAATCGGAATAAGATGACAATGATGATGATAGTCCATCACTGACTATGTTGACTATACTACAATGTTTGAAATAATAAATTGTATATATTTTGTATAAACCTATATTGTTATTAGCAATTCGGAAGGAAGGAAATTATTTAACGATGCACTCAACACATTTTATTTACGGTTATATGGCATCAGACATATGGTTAAGAACCACACAGATATTGAGTACTACTACTACTACTCTTTGTGATTATAGCAGCAAGGGATCTTTTATATGCACCACCCCATAGACAGGATAGCACATACCACAGCCTTTGATGTACTAGTTGTGGTGCACTGGCTGGACCAGTGGGCCACCCCTGATAATTTAAAACTAATAATATTTTTGATTCAGACATCCCCAGCCCCTCTTCCTGCTCTGCCTCCTGAGTAATAGTAGTAGTAGTAGTAGTAATAAGTAGTAGTAGTAGAAGTAGTAGCAGTAATAGTAGTAGTTGTAGTAGTAGTTGTTGTTGTTTAATTGCACCAGTTAAGTCGCGCCATTTGGATTTTTCTATAAGCAAAGAATTTGTTTAAGTTCACAGCACAGAAGTGCAGTCGTGATATTGTTACTTTGTTAACCAGTCCATACATTCTACTATGTAATGTACATATATATAATTGTTATTGTTTTTGTACCTGCTCCTTGTGAGTGTTATGTATAATAAATTGAATTGAATTGAAAAAATAAGACTTAATCCCCTGCGTTTCTTCGTTCAATGAGCGGAGGTAGACCAACTGTATGCACATTTGATGGCATTACTTACAGGGCTGTACCCTCCGGGTGGGGGGGGCCCAAGAGGGCAATCTCACTTTTTTTTCTTTCTTTTTATTCCACACACACACACACACACACACCCAGGATTTTGATCAGGGTACGGTCCTGAATTATGCATCGTTGGTTCAAGTAGCAATGAAAACGTTTGTTCAACTAATAATTATAATACATTTGCAAAGCAATTTTAAAATATACTGGTGAAATTATAAAGTAACACGAATCAACAGCATCCCTCCCCCCCCCCCACCACCACAAGGACGAAAATGTAAGGGGTTTTGTGTTGTCCCTCTATTTAAATAAAGGTAACAATATAGCTTGTACACACACACCCCAAGTTGTATCCCCTCTCCAGATATCATTACTTTGCAAAATTATTGGTTTTAAGGGTTTGTAACGTATTGTATTGAGATACTTACTTGTCTGAACTTTATTGTCAATCAAAATGTTCACAAATTGTGAAGAAAAACCTCACAAATGAACCACATGCAGACGACAACAAATCGGTTGTTGATTGCGCGAACAGTACACGAGAAAACAAACCAAACAGAGTTGGAAGCATAATGCAGTTAGGTTCGTTGACGATATTGTTATTTCCAAAACACTTTTACTTTTCTTCTTACGTTAAACCAAATTTTGTATGAGGGATGAGACCTCACAAAGCAGACAACAATAAATCGGAACCATCCATGACACAAAATATCTAAATTTGAAGCACAACATGTTTCACAACGAAACGTCACTGTCGTCATGCATTCGTTTCAAGTATGCAACATGAAATAAACACTTTAAATTGCAGACTGCAGTCAATCGGAACAACAATGTTGCCTGTTGGACTGGTGGTTATATTGTTTAACTAGTCCTTGTGAATTTGTTACTCACATTTGGCTAGCTAATTAGTAATTTCTGCTTCCCTGAAAAACAAAACTTGAATTGTCCGCCATCTTATCTTCTCGCTGCACCAAGTCATCGACTGGCAGAGGTGGAGTAAGTCCTAGACAGTGTTCCCGTTCACTCCATTGCTGTGCAGAGTACTCTGGCTCTCCGGGAGAATGAAAGGAGCGCACCCAATATTTATCGAGTGAAACCAAGACTAGTATAGAACATATTAAAAGTTATGTGTTTTGTTTAAATTGCCAATAAATATAGGCATGGCCTTTAAATGTTTCCATACTTTTCTAGAGGTTGCGCGTTCTAAATATAGTAACACTGTGACCGTGTATAGCCTCGTTTTGATTGTCGACAAGCAGACGACAGTTGGATAGCTGTTAGAGCAGAATCGTATGCGTGTATTGTAAGTACTGGGGCTATTTATAAGCATGGGGATGTCAGTAAAATCACACACTGTTATTTTATGACCAAACAGTAAAACTATGAATACTTGCACACACCAAAAATTTTGACATTTCTTCAAATATGTTAACGGACAAAACAATGTGTTGTCTGTCATCACATTTCTAATTTTTACATGCGCCCAGGGGACGCTGCGCGTGCTAAACCACAAAAATGTAAATGCTGTGGAATGTGCGATATCGTGAGCAAGGAGTATACGACTTAGCATATATGTTATGCAAAAAGTGTGCACATGGTTCTTTCATTTCATATTTTTAAGTCCGAAAAATACTTGCTATCAATTCTTATAATCAATGTTAGCAACATAATTTAACAAAATATATATTTTAATAATTTAGTTTAGCCTTGAATATGTTTATAATATTGTTTGTGTGGAGTAGGAATTCAAATTTTTATTGATAAATAGCTAAATGAAATAGCCACTTGTAACATAACGTCATTTAGAAAATGACTTCATTTGGTAAGCGACATCATTTTCCCGGTCTTGAATCAGTGCATTTTCATGTCTTGTTTAGTTATTTTGGAAGTCATTCTGTGCGATTTTTGTTCATTGATGTGCGGTGTAATAAATAACAGGCATCGAAATAAGTCGAGAACGGTCGTTCAGGTTACCGGGAGGTTACCACATGTAAGAAAAGTCGAGAAGGGTATTTCGTTCTTGACAAAAAATTCAACGTTAACGGTCGTTTCGTCTCCGAACGTAAAGCAGGCAATGCATTCCGGACTTCCGCGTTTCATTTTTTCGTAAGGAATTGCATCGATCATTCGATGTTCTCGCGCACTTGTGCATTTTCAAGAAATTGTAGTCATTATGCATTTAAGCAGCATTTACTGATGAATTAACTTCCGTATTTCGTTTTCTCGTACGAAATTGCACCAATGGTCGTGCGCACTTGTGCAATTGGAAGCAATTTCGGCAATTGCGTTTTAAAGGCGGATTGCCGAAATTGCAACTTTAAAGCTGCCATCTCTGGTTTCAGTCTTATAAAATCAAGTTCTAAGTTCAAATACAAGCATAACTGCACTTTTAATTCACTTGCGAGTTGTCGCCATTAACGCATATCGTCAAATGCTTACTACGCATTTCGAAAAATTTTCGCCATTTTGTAATGCCACAGTAGCTAAACCGTGCTATTTTTAGCCGTATTTGACGTCGGTAGGAGCCCGTCAAAAGTGTCCCACTTTCAAAATACTGGGTTTATTTTTAACTTGGAAAAGCCAGCGTAGCGAATCCAATGCGGAGTGTGGCGTCTTATTTGCACCAAATGTGATTGGATTAACTGTTCTAAATGCTTAAATAATAAAAATATTCCAGGGACTGCCGCTTTAAGCAGAGCCCACTAGATAAATTTACTTCCAGATTTCGTTTCTCATACCAATGTTCGTGCGCACCGATACAATTTCAGAATGTCCGCTTTTTAGCAGCGTCAACTAGAAAATTTTTCTAGTTGTACTAATCATCCTGTACACATCTGAAGTATTGAACAGTAATGCGAACGTGATCAATTGCACTCAAAATTTCACATTTCAAAAATATTACCTTTCATTGTTGTATGATAAAATAAGAGAAAATAAAAAACAGAACACTTTTATTTTCATCAATTTATTATTCAATTGTTCAGTTATAATACGAGTCACATACTTGTAAATAATTACATGTAATACTTTAAGAACAGTGATAAGATAAGAATGAATCATAAATACATGTAATCATCTGGCACACCTGTAAGGGAGCTAAAAGTAGTAGTAAAAGGAATTCAATGCTAACTTTCATATAGTTGTGGTAACCTATAGGTTACCAGGCTGTATTTTGTGGTAACCTGTAAATGGGTTACCGGACACAATGCTTATTTCGATGCCTGAATAAAATACTATACTTGTTCCCATATGAGACTGTTTATATTACAACTTGTGTGTTTTAAAAATACACTCATTGTAATACTAACGGTCTCACACAGTAACTCGTCTAGTATTCTCTACATATCATACCCTCAGATTTTTGCAGTCATTGTAAACATTTAGTGTATGCACATAGACCCTATCTGATACAACACAACACACACTATTATTATTCTGTTTAGTTCGAAAGAATAGATTAGTAAGTTCGCACATTGATTGCCTATCCAGCACTTTAACGTTTTATTACTTTTGATTTGGAATCATGTGATCAATCTGTCTGTCTCAGCTATTCCTTCAGGTACAGTCATGTTGAAATTTCTCTAAACATTAAATGTTGGTATATTTTAAGGCCAGAGTTGTTCTCAATCATCAACTGGCATTTAAAACCAAAATAAATCAACTGAGGTCAAACTGCAAAACCCCCTATTCATTTAGGTTTTTTTCAGATAAAAGTTCTGTCTATTCTAAATTTCTGATTTCATTCCAAAAACATTTACCATTATAATTTTTCTAACCTGAGCTCAACCTTTTTAAAAATATGTTTACTGTTGCCTTACAGACTCGAAAAAACCCACAAAAAATTCATGAATAAAAACCTTATTCCTACTAACTCCTTCACAATCCTAAAATAACATTTTAAAGTAAAAGCAAACAAATCAGTTTCAAGGATGGTCTGAATTGTTTAACTTACCCCTTTGGGACTCTGAGGCTGTCTGGTTTGAAGCTTATGTTTGGGAATTTGTCCGACAGGTTGTACTGATCAATGTCGATGCCGAGAGCGATGTTCTTGTCTTGGAGATCAACTTGAACCTGTTGTTGAGCCTCTTGGAGGAGACATAGCTGCTCAAAAGACTCATTGATACGCTGCTGTAGCTGTTTTTTAATTCCGTCTATGACCTCGGCTTCCTAAAAGTAATAAAACACAAGACTATAAAACTGTTAAATGTTTTATAAGAAAGTGGTTTGGCTAACATACTGAAGATGATCATTATCTAAGTAGACTGGGAAAATGAAACTGGCAATATCAAAGCATTCTTTGTTTGATCTAGCTAGAAAATGTGAAATGAATGGCCCTTTATTATTAAACACTAGGATACAGAAGGCCAACCTTAAGAACTGTGTTTTGCTGTATACCAGTTCATACATGTAATAGCCTCCCCAAATTATTTCTTCTTTTTTTCCAGGCTAGGTGTAAAAATATTCAGACACATTCTAGGTACATATCTAATGCATCGGGGTGGTGGTCCATGCTGTCTAACCCATCGGCACGGCGTCGTTCGTCTATGGTCTGTCACCATAATAAAAATTAGCAGAAAACGCATAATCATGTATATGCAATATACCTCATACCTCATGGACTGGGCAAGGCTAGGTGTAAAAATTTTCAGACACATTCTAGATACATATCTAATACATCGGGGTGGTGGTCCATGCCGTCTAAGCCATCGGCATGACGTCGTTCGTAGTTGGCCTGTCACCATGCATAATGAAAATTGGGAAGAAAATGCATAGTCGTGTACATGCAATATATTTTCATGAACCTATACCCCATGGACTGGGCAAGGCTTGGTGTCAAAATGTTCACACACATTTTAAGTACATATTTAATGCATCGGGGTGGTGGTTCATGTTGTCTAAGCCATCGGCACGACGTCGTTCGTCTATGGCCTGTTGCCATAATGAAAATTGGAAGAAAACGCATAGTCGTGTAGGCCCTATATGCAATATATATTTTGATCCCCTTTAAACCCCATGGACCGGGCAAGGCTAGGCGTCAAAATGTTCACACATATTCTAAATACATTTCAAATGCAATAATGTGGAGGTCCATGCCGTCTGATCCATCAAAACGACATCATTTATTCATGACCTGTCGCCATACTGAAATTCGGAAGAAAAAAACAATATGATGTATATGTAATGCATTCGCATGCACTTAAACCCCATGGACCGGACAAGTCTAGGTGTTAAAATGTGGTCTTAGTACATTTTTAATGCAATGTGGTGATGGTCCATGCCATCTGACCCATAGCAACGACGTTGTTTATCCATGGCCTATCGCCATAAAGAAAATGAGAAGAAACGCATAATCATGTGTATGCAATGTATCAGGGCCTATTGGGCCTCAAAATATGCAAATGAGCTAGGTCATGTGACCTGGACGTGGTCTCTTCTGATTGGCTGACCTCTAAGCGTGGGGTGTGACGTCACGTGGACGCCAACCTTGACCTACTTCGAGTACATAGACCTAACTGGGTTAATGACTTGGACAGCTGTGGGATGGGCATGGGAACCTGACCTCTGATGTCGGGAGAGACTAAATTGTAGACACTGAGAGTCGTCAGCCAGTGAGAGTCTACTGAATATTCATGAGCAAACGGTTGATCGACATTGAGATTTTACGACATCGAGTAATGTCCTGGTGTATATATATAAATTATTCCAACTGTAGATATTAATATAACAAGTATTTAATAAATACAGTGTGGTTAATAAATTGTGTAATTGAATGTTACGTAGCGTATATCAATGTCGTTGTTTGTTGTTTTCCTACTCTTCTTCTGTGGGATAATCCCGCCGATATTTTGATGAATTTTACACCAGTGGTTACGGTTATCTAAACGTCAAAATTGTAATGCACGTCTGTACAACTTAATTTCATAAACAAATAAACAAACAACAACAACAAAAATCATTCAACAACTACAGAATATATAATTTAAAATAATTACTGTATAAATGAGTACAGGTCAAACCGATTAGAAAAATGTTGTCCACTACTTTTAATTATAATTATTTGTAATAACAATTGTCTAAATAAAAATAATAACAACAACACAACAGTAGTTACTGTAGTTTTTTGGAAAATTATAAATTTAAGATTTCAGTAGGTTGGATTATAAATACATTATGTCACTACTAAGTACACATGATGTCATCCACTGATGTAGTTAACAAATTACACACTTCTTGGCTAATGTCTATTTCATCAAAGTAAAAATCTACTTTTGTAGACACAAAATTAATCAATTATCTAAGTGATCAGAGTAGATTTCTGTTTCTTTATTTTTTAAAATATGATTTTTATTAAATAGATTTGAATAAAGTACCACTGAAGGTTCATTTACCTTTAATATACATATACATACATGTATAAATACATACATACATACATACATACATACATACATACATACATTTCAACCTGGACATGGCTGATTTTCATGACTTCAGTATCCCCAATTTGATCGTTCATGGTGACCTCGATTCTTGGACATGGCCGATTTCCATGATTTCAGTGTCCTCATTTTCATTTTGGAAGAGAGCAGCTGGCTAAAGAAATTCATAGTTGATAGAGACCGGCCTCGGTGGCGTCGTGGTTAGGCCATCGGTCTACATGCTGGTAGGTACTGGGTTCGGATCCCAGTCGAGGCATGGGATTTTTAATCCAGATACCGACTCCAAACCCCTAGTAAGTGCTCCGCAAGGCTCAATGGGTAGGTGTAAACCACTTGCACCGACCAGTGATCCATAACTGGTTCAACAAAGGCCATGGTTTGTGCTATCCTGACTGTGGGAAGTGCAAATAAAAGATCCCTTGCTGCCTGTCATAAAAGAGTAGCCTATGTGGCGACAGCGGGTTTCCTAAAAAAAAAACAGTGTCAGAATGACCATATGTTTGTCGTCCAATAGCCGATGATAAGATAAGTAGTAAGGAGGCCTGTCTGGGGTCATGACCTACTTTCCGTGACCTTGACCTTGATGACGTCACGTGACCTTGTCCTACTGACCCGGCCCTGACCTACTTAGACTGACCGTGACCTACTTAGACTGGCCTACTGTGCCGTGTGCAACGTCCTACTGATCCGGCCCTGACCTACTGACCCGGCTCTGACCTACTTAGACCGGCCCCTGACCTACTTAGACTGGCACGAAAGAGTATAAAAAGGCTAGATACGGTTTAATTGTCATTCGCTCGCCGAAAACGATCAGATCTACGTTCAATCCAGAGATGGCCTGTTGCACAAGTGATGAAGCGAGATGTCGTCTAGAACTTGGAACTAACGTCTACGTGGTGGCCAAGTTATGGAAAGGGGACACTGCTATTCACATAAGGAAATTTGACAGTGACAAGGGGAAAACTTTCCCCACCAAGAGAGGTATTGTCCTTAGTCTTAAACAGTGGATTGAACTGTGTGGATGTAAAAGCCAAATTGACGAAACAATTTCAGCATTAAACCAGGGGAAAGACGAAACATTGTTCAGACACCTTGGTGTCAACGTCCATGTCAGCGTCGACAAGAACTTTGCTGGGGTGGACCTGCGTCAGTGGTGGTGGTGTGAAGAAACTAAATCCGTGAAACCTTCGAAGAAGGGAATATTCCTTTCTCTACAACAATGGGAGAAACTGAAAGGCTGTTTCACAGTCATGTGTGACTTTGTACCAGAGCTGAACTCGATTGTGCCCTGCGCCATGCAAGACGACCATCAAAACCAGATGGGATTTCTTCAGTGTAACTTCTGCAACCCTAACGAGTGTCACCAGTGGTGAACGAGTTTTGTTTTGGATGAACTCGAAGGTATAAAAGAATGGATTTATGGTTTACATTTCATTTGCTTTGCGACTGTGCTAGAGAACAGACGTGTTTTATGATTCTGACATTCTTGTGGCTTGTTGCACTCTATCTGGAACGAAGAAGATGGCATCGGGATATTCGATCAGTCTTAGTAGTAGCAGCAACAGTAGCGACGAGGACGACGTCTTGGTCTGCAAATGTTCAGAAAGACATACAATCAAATGTGTGACTAGCAAACAAGATGAGAAGAAGAGTACTCATTGTGTGGATCAAGCGGATGCAACACGCAAAATTGGGGATAGAATTGAAGATGGCGAACTCGTGGATGAACCCACAGATCAGACGGATGCTGCCTGTGACACAGACGCTGCCTGGGATGAGGAAGACTGCTATTCGAGACGTTACTTGTTCTGTCATCGTCCTGAAATGAGACATTTCTATGCCAGGATGCAGACATTTGGGTGGTGGCCCATACAGTTACACCAGAAACCGAGGGAACTCGCCAAGGCCGGTTTCTACTACACAGGGGATCACGATGCCGTCGTCTGTTACTGTTGTGGACTACGCGCCTACCGATGGCAGAGAATGGACGACCCAGTGATGGAACATTACAGACTCTCTCCAAGATGTCCCTATGTGAATAACGTGTTCAGACATTAACTGTTTCAAACACGCGTGAGACACTTGAATGTTTTTTGTCATAACTGTATGTTTTGTCATATATTTTATGTACATTTTTGTTGTTTAGTAATAAAATTTTGTGTTGTATCCTTCTGT
>NW_024535905.1:0-11721 GCF_016097555.1 Gigantopelta aegis
GTTACAGATCACGTTACAGATCACGTTTGACTTCCATGGTATATACTGTTACAGATCACGTTTCACTTCCATGGTATATACTGTTACAGATCACGTTCACGTTCCATGGTATATACTGTTACAGATCACGTTTGACTTCCATGGTATATACTGTTTACACGTTACAGATCACGTTTGACTTCCATGTATATACTGTTACAGATCACGTTTGACATGATATATACGTTACAGATCACGTTTGACTTCCATGGTATATACTGTTACAGATCACGTTACAGATCACGTTTGACTTCCATGGTATACTGTTAGACTGTTACAGATCACGTTTGACTTCCATGGTATATACTGTTACAGATCACGTTACAGATCACGTTTGACTTCCATGGTATATACTGTTACAGATCACGTTTGACTTCCATGGTATATACTGTTACAGATCACGTTTGACTTCCATGGTATATACTGTTACAGATCACGTTTGACTTCCATGGTATATACTGTTACAGATCACACGTTTGACTTCCATGGTATATACTGTTACAGATCACGTTACAGATCACGTTTGACTTCCATGGTATATACTGTACTGTTACAGATCACGTTTGACTTCCATGTATATACTGTTACAGATCACGTTACAGATCACGTTTGACTTCCATGGTATCACTGTTACAGATCACGTTTGACTTCCACTATCCACTGTTACAGATCACGTTTGACTTCCATGGTATATACTGTTACAGATCACGTTTGACTTCCATGGTATATACTGTTACAGATCACGTTACAGACACGTTTCACATCCATGTATATACTGTTACAGATCACGTTTGACTTCCATGGTATATACTGTTACAGATCACGTTTGACTTCCATGGTATATACTGTTACAGACACGTTACAGATCACGTTGACTTCCATGGTATATACTGTTACAGATCACGTTACAGATCACGTTTGACTTCCATGGTATACGTTTGACTTACAGATGTTACAGATCACGTTTGACTTCCATGGTATATACTGTTACAGATCACGTTTGACTTCCATGGTATATACTGTTACAGATCACGTTACAGATCACGTTTGACTTCCATGGTATATACTGTTACAGATCACGTTTGACTTCCATGGTATATACTGTTACAGATCACGTTTGACTTCCATGGTATATACTGTTACAGATACTGTTACAGATCACGTTTGACTTCCATGGTATATACTGTTACAGATCACGTTTTGACTTCCATGGTATATACTGTTACAGATCACGTTTGACTTCCACTGTTACATATACGTTACAGATCACGTTTGACTTCCATGGTATATACTGTTACAGATCACAGATCACGTTTGACTTCCATGGTATATACTGTTACAGATCACGTTACAGATCACGTTTGACTTCCATGGTATATACTGTTACAGATCACGTTACAGATCACGTTTGACTTCCATGGTATATACTGTTACAGATCACGTTTGACTTCCATGGTATATACTGTTACAGATCACGTTTACTTCCATGGTATATTTGACTTCACATGGTATATACTGTTACAGATCACGTTACAGATCACTTCCATGGTATACTTTACAGATGGTTTATATGTTACAGATCACGTTTGACTTCCATGGTATATACTGTTACAGATCACGTTTGACTTCCATGGTATATACTGTTACAGATCACGTTACAGATCACGTTTGACTTCCATGGTATATACTGTTACAGATCACGTTACAGATCACGTTTGACTTCCATGGTATATGACTTCCATGGTATATACTGTTACATGGTATCACTGTTACAGATCACGTTTGACTTCCATGGTATATACTGTTACAGATCACGTTACAGATCACGTTTGACTTCCATGGTATATACAGATCACGTTACAGATCACGTTTGACTTCCATGGTATATCACTGTTACAGATCACGTTTGACTTCCATGGTATATACTGTTACAGATCACATCACATGACTTCCTGTTATATACTGTTACAGATCACGTTTGACTTCCATGGTATATACTGTTACAGATCACGTTACAGATCACGTTTGACTTCCATGGTATATACTGTTACAGATCACTGTTACAGATCACGTTTGACTTCCATGGTATATACTGTTTACATCACGTTACAGATGGTATATACTGTTACATGGTATATACTGTTACAGATCACGATCACGTTTGACTTCCATGGTATATACTGTTACAGATCACGTTTGACATGGTCCATGTTACAGATCACTGTTACAGATCACGTTTGACTTCCATGGTATATACTGTTACAGATCACGTTACAGATCACGTTTGACTTCCATGGTATATACTGTTACAGATCACGTTTTACTTCCATGGTATATACTGTTACAGATCGTTACGTTTGACTTCCATGTTACAGATACTGTTACAGATCACGTTTATACTTCCATGGTATCCACTGTTACAGATCACACAGATCACGTTACATGGTATCACTGTTACTTCCATGGTATATACTGTTACAGATCACGTTTGACTTCCATGGTATATACTGTTACAGATCACGTTTGACTTCCATGGTATATATACTGTTACAGATCACTGTTACAGTTTACTTTACAGATATATCACGTTTGACTTCCATGGTATATACTGTTACAGATCACGTTTGACTTCCATGGTATATACTGTTACAGATCACGTTACACTTCATGGTATATACGTTACAGATCACGTTTGACTTCCATGGTATATACTGTTACAGATCACGTTACAGATCACGTTTGACTTCCATGGTATATACTGTTACAGATCACGTTACAGATCACGTTTGACTTCCATGGTATGTTACAGATCACGTTACAGATCACGTTTGACTTCCATGGTATATACTGTTACAGATCACGTTTGACTTCCATGGTATATACTGTTACAGATCACGTTTGACTTCCATGGTATATACTTCCACAGATCACGTTTGACTTCCATGGTATATACTGTTACAGATCACGTTTGACTTCCATGGTATATACTGTTACAGATCACGTTACAGATCACGTTTGACTTCCATGGTATATACTGTTACAGATCACGTTTGACTTCCATCACGTATACTGTTACAGATCACGTTTACATGGTATGTTACAGATCACGTTTGACTTCCATGTATATATGTTACTGTTACAGATCACGTTTGACTTCCATGGTATATACTGTTACAGATCACGTTACAGATCACGTTTGACTTCCATGGTATATACTGTTACAGATCACGTTACAGATCACGTTTGACTTCCATGGTATATACTGTTACAGATCACGTTACAGATCACGTTTGACTTCCATGGTATATACTGTTACAGATCACGTTTGACTTCCATGGTATATACTGTTACAGATTACAGATCACGTTTGACTTCCATGGTATACTGTTACAGATCACGTTTGACTTCCATGGTATATACTGTTACAGATCACGTTTGACTTCCATGGTATATACTGTTACAGATCACGTTTGACTTCCATGGTATATACTGTTACAGATCACGTTTGACTTCCATGGTATATACAGATGTTACAGATCACGTTTGACTTCCATGGTATATACTGTTACAGATCACGTTTGACTTCCATGGTATATACTGTTACAGATCACGTTTGACTTCCATGGTATATACTGTTACAGATCACGTTTGACTTCCATGGTATATACTGTTACAGATCACGTTTGACTTACATGGATCACTGTTACAGATCACGTTTGACTTCCATGTTATAGATCACGTTACAGATCACGTTTGACTTCCATGGTATATACTGTTACAGATCACGTTACAGATCACGTTTGACTTCCATGGTATATACTGTTACAGATCACGTTACAGATCACGTTTGACTTCCATGGTATATACTGTTACAGATCACGTTACAGATCACGTTTGACTTCCATGTATATACTGTTACAGATCACGTTACAGATCACACATGGTATATACTGTTACAGATCACGTTTGACTTCCATGGTATATACTGTTACAGATCACGTTACAGATCACGTTTGACTTCCATGGTATATACTGTTACAGATCACGTTTGACTTCCATGGTATATACTGTTACAGATCACGTTTGACTTCCATGGTATATACTGTTACAGATCACGTTACAGATCACGTTTGACTTCCATGGTATATACTGTTACAGATCACGTTACAGATCACGTTTGACTTCCATGGTATATACTGTTACAGATCACGTTTGACTTCCATGGTATATACTGTTACAGATCACGTTTGACTTCCATGGTATATACTGTTACAGATCACGTTTGACTTCCATGGTATATACTGTTACAGATCACGTTTGACTTCCATGGTATATACTGTTACAGATCACGTTACAGATCACGTTTGACTTCCATGGTATATACTGTTACAGATCACGTTACAGATCACGTTACAGATCACGTTTGACTTCCATGGTATATACTGTTACAGATCACGTTTGACTTCCATGGTATATACTGTTACAGATCACGTTTGACTTCCATGGTATATACTGTTACAGATCACGTTTGACTTCCATGGTATATACTGTTACAGATCACGTTTGACTTCCATGGTATATACTGTTACAGATCACGTTACAGATCACGTTTGACTTCCATGGTATATACTGTTACAGATCACGTTACAGATCACGTTTGACTTCCATGGTATATACTGTTACAGATCACGTTTGACTTCCATGGTATATACTGTTACAGATCACGTTACAGACGTTTGACTTCCATGGTATACAGATGTTACAGATCACGTTACAGATCACGTAGATACACTTACAGATCACGTATATACTGTTACAGATCACGTTACAGATCACGTTTGACTTCCATGGTATATACTGTTACAGATCACGTTTGACTTCCATGGTATATACTGTTACAGATCACGTTTGACTTCCATGGTATATACTGTTACAGATCACGTTTGACTTCCATGGTATATACTGTTACAGATCACGTTTGACTTGGTATATATATACAGATGTTACAGATCACGTTTGACTTCCATGGTATATACTGTTACAGATCACGTTACAGATCACGTTTGACTTCCATGGTATATACTGTTACAGATCACACGTTACATCACTGTTACGTTTGACTTCCATGGTATATACTGTTACAGATCACGTTACAGATTTGACTTCCATGGTATATACTGTTACAGATCACGTTTGACTTCCATGGTATATACTGTTACAGATCACGTTTGACTTCCATGGTATATACTGTTACAGATCACGTTTGACTTCCATGGTATATACTGTTACAGATCACGTTTGACTTCAATGGTATATACTGTTACAGATCACGTTTGACTTCCATGGTATATACTGTTACAGATCACGTTACAGATCACGTTTGACTTCCATGGTATATACTGTTACAGATCACGTTACAGATCACGTTTGACTTCCATGGTATATACTGTTACAGATGTTACAGATCACGTTTGACTTCCATGGTATACTGTTACAGATGTTACAGATCACGTTTGACTTCCATGGTATATACTGTTACAGATCACGTTACAGATCACGTTTGACTTCCATGGTATATACTGTTACAGATCACGTTTGACTTCCATGGTATATACTGTTACAGATCACGTTTGATCCATGGTATATACTGTTACAGATCACGTTTGACTTCCATGGTATATACTGTTACAGATCACGTTTGACTTCCATGGTATATACTGTTACAGATGTTACAGATCACGTTTGACTTCCATGGTATATACTGTTACAGATCACGTTACAGATCACGTTTGACTTCCATGGTATATACTGTTACAGATCACGTTTACAGATCACGTTTCACTTCCATGGTTTATACTGTTACAGATCACGTTACAGATCACGTTTGACTTCCATGGTATATACTGTTACAGATCACGTTACAGATCACGTTTGACTTCCATGGTATATACTGTTACAGATCACGTTACAGATCACGTTTGACTTCCATGGTATATACTGTTACAGATCACGTTACAGATCACGTTTGACTTCCATGGTATATACTGTTACAGATCACGTTTGACTTCCATGGTATATACTGTTACAGATCACGTTTGACTTCCATGGTATATACTGTTACAGATCACGTTTGACTTCCATGGTATATACTGTTACAGATCACGTTTGACTTCCATGGTATATACTGTTACTGTTACAGATCACGTTTGACTTCCATGGTATATACTGTTACAGATCACGTTTGACTTCCATGGTATATACTGTTACAGATCACGTTACAGATCACGTTTGACTTCCATGGTATATACTGTTACAGATCACGTTACAGATCACGTTACAGATCACTGTTACAGATCACGTTTATACATGGATATACTGGTATATACTGTTACAGATCACGTTACAGATCACGTTTGACTTCCATGGTATATACTGTTACAGATCACGTTACAGATCACGTTTGACTTCCATGGTATATACTGTTACAGATCACGTTACAGATCACGTTTTGACTTCCATGGTATATACTGTTACAGATCACGTTACAGATCACGTTTGACTTCCATGGTATATACTGTTACAGATCACGTTTGACTTCCATGGTCACGTTACAGATCCATGTTACAGATCACGTTTGTTACAGATCACGTTACAGATCACGTTTGACTTCCATGGTATATACTGTTACAGATCACGTTACAGATCACGTTTACACTTCACGTTTATACTGTTACAGATCACTTTGACAGATCATGGTATATACTGTTACAGATCACGTTTGACTTCCATGGTATATACTGTTACAGATCACGTTTGACTTCCATGGTATATACTGTTACAGATCACGTTTGACTTCCATGGTATATACTGTTACAGTATCACGTTTCACAGATCACGTTATACTTACAGATCACGTTACTGTTACACAGATCACGTTTGACTTCCATGGTATATACTGTTGTTCACATCACGTATATACTGTTACAGATCACGTTTGACTTACAGATATACACAGTTTGACTTCCATGTTATATCCACTGTTACAGATCCATGTTACAGATCACGTTTTCACTTCACATGGTGGTATACTGTTACAGATATACTGTTACAGATCACGTTTGACTTCCATGG
Organism: Gigantopelta aegis; assembly: GCF_016097555.1. Lineage (NCBI taxonomy): Eukaryota > Metazoa > Mollusca > Gastropoda > Neomphalida > Peltospiridae > Gigantopelta > Gigantopelta aegis. Next base: position 7,171 of record NW_024535905.1, read on the forward strand.
TATATACTGTTACAGATCACGTTTGACTTTCCATGGTATACTGTTACAGATCACGTTTGACTTCCATGGTATATACTGTTACAGATCACGTTTGACTTCCATGGTATATACTGTTACAGATCACGTTTGACTTCCATGGTATATACTGTTACAGATCACGTTTGACTTCCATGGTATATACTGTTACAGATACCGTTACAGATCACGTTACAGATCACGTTTGACTTCCATGGTATATACTGTTACAGATCACGTTACAGATCACGTTTGACTTCCATGGTATATACTGTTACAGATCACGTTACAGATCACACGTTTGACTTCCATGGTACAGATCACGTTACAGATCACGTTTGACTTACATGGATCACTGTTACAGATCACGTTTGACTTCCATGGTATATACTGTTACAGATCACGTTTGACTTCCATGGATCACGTTTGACTTACATGGTGTTACAGATCACGTTTGACTTCCATGGTATATACTGTTACAGATCACGTTACAGATCACGTTTACTTCCATGGTATATACTGTTACTGTTACAGATCACGTTTGACTTCCATGGTTATATCACTGTTACAGATCACACGTTTGACTTCCATGGTATACTGTTACAGATCACGTTACAGATCACGTTTGACTTCCATGGTATATACAGATCACGTTTGACTTCCATGGTATATACTGTTACAGATCACGTTTGACTTCCATGGTATATACTGTTACAGATCACGTTTGACTTCATGGTACTGTTACAGATCACGTTTGACTTCCATGGTATATACTGTTACAGATCACGTTTGACTTCCATGGTATATACTGTTACAGATCACGTTTGACTTCCATGGTATATACTGTTACAGATCACGTTTGACTTCCATGGTATATACTGTTATATACAGATCACGTTTTGACTTCCATGGTATATACTGTTACAGATCACGTTACAGATCACGTTACATCACTTCCATGGTATATACTGTTACAGATCACGTTACAGATCACGTTACAGATCCACTGTTACAGATCACGTTTGACTTCCATCATTGTTACAGATCACGTTTGACTTCCATGGTACAGATACTGTTACAGATGTTACAGATCACGTTTGACTTCCATGGTATATACTGTTACAGATCACGTTACAGATCTGTTACAGATCACTTCCATGTATATACTGTTACAGATCACGTTACAGATCACGTTTACTTCCTGTTACAGATATACGTTGTTACCATGACGTTACAGATCACGTTTGACTTCCATGGTATATACTGTTACAGATCATGGTTTGACTTCCATGGTATATACTGTTACAGATCACGTTTGACTTCCATGGTATATACTGTTACAGATCACGTTTACTTCCATGATATATACTGTTACAGATCACGTTTGACTTCCGTTTGACTTCCATGTTATATACGTTACAGATCACGTTTGACTTCCATGGTATATACTATACAGATCACGTTACAGATCACGTTTGACTTCCATGGTATATACTGTTACAGATCACGTTTGACATGGTATACTGTTACAGATCACGTTTGACTTCCATGGTATATACTGTTACAGATCACGTTACAGATCACGTTTCCATGGTATATACTGTTACAGATCACGTTACACTTCCATGGTATATACTGTTACAGATCACGTTACAGATCACTTCCATGGTATATACTGTTACAGATCACTGTTACAGATCACGTTTGACTTCCATGGTATATACAGATCACGTTACAGATCACGTTTGACTTCCATGGTATATATACTGTTACAGATCACGTTGACATGGTATATACTGTTACAGATCACGTTTGACTTCCATGGTACTGTTACAGTTCACAGATCACGTTTGACTTCCATGGTTACAGATCACGTTTGACTTCCATGGTATATACTGTTACAGATCACGTTTGACTTCCATGGTATATACTGTTACAGATCACGTACAGACTTCACTTCCATGGTATATACTGTTACAGATCACGTTTGACTTCCATGGTATATACTGTTACAGATCACGTTTGACTTCCATGGTATATACTGTTACAGATCACGTTACAGATCACGTTTCACTTCCATGGTATATACTGTTACAGATCACGTTTGACTTCCATGGTATATACTGTTACAGATCACGTTACAGATCACGTTTGACTTCCATGGTATATACTGTTACAGATCACGTTTGACTTCCATGGTATATACTGTTACAGATCACGTTTGACTTCCATGGTATATACTGTTACAGATCACGTTTGACTTCCATGGTATATACTGTTACAGATCACGTTTGACTTCCATGGTATATACTGTTACAGATCACGTTTGACTTCCATGGTATATACACGTTACAGATCACGTTTGACTTCCATGGTATATACTGTTACAGATCACGTTTGACTTCCATGGTATATACTGTTACAGATCACGTTACAGATCACGTTTGACTTCCATGGTATATACTGTTACAGATCACGTTACAGATCACGTTTGACTTCCATGGTATATACTGTTACAGATCACGTTTGACTTCCATGGTATATACAGATGTTACAGATCACGTTTGACTTCCATGGTATATACTGTTACAGATCACGTTTGATCACTGTTACAGAGTTTGACTTCCATCACGTTACAGATTTGACTTCCATGTTATATACTGTTACAGATACACGTTTCACGTTTACGTGGTACAGATCACTGTTACAGATACTGTTACAGATTGACTTCCATGGTATATACTGTTACAGATCACACGTTTGACTTCCATGGTATATACTGTTACAGATCACGTTACAGACTTCCATGGTATATGGTTACAGATCACGTTTCACTTACAGATCACGTTTGACTTGTTACAGATCACTGTTACAGATCACGTTTGACTTCCATGGTATATACTGTTACAGATCACGTTTGACTTCCATGGATCACGTTACAGATCACGTTTTCATGGTATATACTGTTACAGATACACGTTACAGATCACGTTTGACTTCCATGGTATATACTGTTACAGATCACGTTACAGATCACGTTTGACTTCCATGGTATATACTGTTACAGATCACGTTACAGATCACGTTTGACTTCCATGGTATATACTGTTACAGATCACGTTTGACTTCCCATGGTATATACTGTACAGATGTTACAGATCACGTTTGACTTCCATGGTATATACTGTTACAGATCACGTTACATGGTATATACTGTTACAGATCACGTTTGACTTCCATGGTATATACTGTTACAGATCACGTTTGACTTCCATGGTATATACTGTTACAGATCACGTTACAGATCTGTTACGTTTGACTTCCATGGTATATACTGTTACAGATCACGTTTGATCACTTCCATGGTATATACTGTTACAGATCACGTTACAGATCACGTTTGACTTCATGGTTATGGTATATACTGTTACAGATCACGTTTGACTTCCATGGTACACTGTTACAGATCACGTACAGACACGTTACAGATCACGTATGACTTCCATGGTATCACTGTTACAGATCACGTTTGACTTCCATGGTATATACTGTTACAGATCACGTTTGACTTCCATGGTATATACTGTTACAGATCACGTTTGACTTCCATGGTATATACTGTTACAGATCACGTTACAGATCACGTTTGACTTCCATGGTATATACTGTTACAGATCACGTTACAGATCACGTTTGACTGTTACAGATCACGTTTGACTTCCATGGTATATACTGTTACAGATCACGTTTTACAGATATACTGTTACAGATCACGTTTGACTTCCATGGTATATCACGTTACAGATCACGTTACAGATCACGTTTGACTTCCATGGTATATATACACTGTTACAGATACTGTTACAGATCACGTACAGATCACTTCCATGGTATATACTGTTACAGATCACGTTTTGACTTTTGACTTCTGTTGGTAGATACTGTTACAGATCACGTTTGACTTCCATGGTATATACATGGTATGTTACAGATCACGTTTGACTTCCATGGTATATACTGTTACAGATCACGTTACAGATCACGTTTGACTTCCATGGTATATACTGTTACAGATCACGTTACAGATCACGTTTGACTTCCATGGTATATACTGTTACAGATCACGTTTGACTTCCATGGTATACTGTTACAGATGTTACAGATCACGTTTGACTTCCATGGTATATACTGTTACAGATCACGTTTGACTTCCATGGTATATACTGTTACAGATCACGTTTGACTTCCATGGTATATACTGTTACAGATCACGTTTGACTTCCATGGTATGTTACAGATCACGTTACAGATCACGTTTGACTTCCATATACTGTTACAGATCACGTTTGACTTCCATGGTATATACTGTTACACATCACGTTTGACTTCCATGGTATATACTGTTACAGATCACGTTACAGATCACGTTACAGATCACGTGGTACTATGTTACAGATCACGTTACAGATCACGTTACAGATCACGTTTGACTTCCATGGTATATACTGTTACAGATCACGTTACAGATCACGTTTG